>NC_143409.1:14053863-14205378 GCF_052110815.1 Crocodylus siamensis | reverse complement strand
AGTCATCCCATGGCCATGTTTCCACCCTCCCAGGGGTCATTGTGAAGGGATGGACAAGTGAAGTGATAGCAGAGGGAAGAGTTATTTGTGCAAATGGATTCATGTTCTTAAGGGAAGTGGCTAAACATCAGGGTTTTGCCCTCCTCCATCACTGCTCCTCCAAGGCTCTCGGGTGTTTTATGAACATTGACTAACTAAACTTTGTTCAATTACTTTTGGGGGTTTTCACTAGGAAATCTGGGTGATCATTTTTAGCTCGTGTGAGTGAGCAGATGGAAACATCTAAGTCTGGATAAAGTATAGTTGGAGGTTTTCACGTTAGAAAGATGACTAGGAGCTTCACCACCTCTCTGCTTGTTTCCCAGTCTGGGAAGGGCTGATACAGCTATAGGGTACGGGTGGTGATGGGGTTGGAAGAGTTCAGCAAAGCTGTCAGGGCCTCAAGCTCCTATATGAAGAACAAAGAGGGCCCCATTCACATATTGGAGAGAGAAAGGGAGGGAAAGAGGTGGGTCCATCCCAAGAGAACAGCCCTGAGGGTTGATAAAGATAAAGGACTCTGCTGCCTGAACATTGGGATGTTCCCAGACCTCCCAAACTTCTGGAAGCAACTGGACTAGCCCTTCTGCAGGGAGCCCGAGTGTCCCTGGGACCTGTGGGGGCACTGAGACATCCTCCACTCACCTGTGGCTCTGCAGAGGTACAGGACATGGAAACAGGGCTTTCTTCCATCAGCCCCCAATGGTCACCTGACATGCTGAGCAGGCAGGCATAGGTAAGAGGGCCAGGCTGTGTTCCTCAGCCTACAAGCTGGAACACAGGGTGCGAAAGGGGATATAGAAATCGGTGGAAGCAGCAGGAGGCTCCTCTGCAAGAGCCTTCTCAGAAGAAAAAAACAGTCCAGAAGAATAAGATGCCCCCTAAGTAAATCCACAGTGGTTCCTATTTTGCAGCTGCTAGACTGAAGGGACAGTGGGTTTACAGTAGGTCTGAAGTCCTTCCTCCACCCCACCCCGTACTGTCTGGAACAGATGCCCCATATTGCTGCAGTTCCCCTGTTGCTGGACTCCTTTTCAATGCCATCTCATCTCCAGCTTTGTTTGCACTACTGGCCACCTCCCAAACTAAACACTCTAGTCCAGGGGTTGGCAACTTACAGCCTGCAGTCTGGATCTGGCTCACAGAGCCCTGGCTTCATTGGCATTTGGCAGCAGGGGCTCTGCCTGTGCCCTGCAGCAGCCAGATGCCTGGGACTTGTGAAGGGGAGGTCTGGCCATGCCACACTAGCTGGGCATCAGAAGAAGCAATGGAGGAGTCTGGGTTTCAGACCCCAGCTGGATCACTGTGGTCTGCCATCAGAAAACACTGCCAACCCCTGCTTTAGTCCCATTCCCTTCATATCCATCATATCTCATTTGTTTCCCTGCAGTGCAGTCAGCGTGTGCCCTTCTCAGGCCCCTTGGACAAATGCAGAGGGTGACCCACTAGGAAGCAATTCATGAAGGCTTTCCCTTTCCAGGGGTTCTGTTTTCCAGTGGAAACCCTAAGGGGGCCAGACTGTCTCTGTTTTCTCCTGGGGCTCGCTGCAACACAGGCTTTCCCTGCCGGGATACTTCTCCCCTTCGCTTGAGAGCGCTCTGCAGGTAAGGGTTTAGTTCTCTCCACGTTCCCAGACCTGTCTAGGGGCTTCTTCTGTTTGCTGCATCTGAACAGGCTCTGCAGTTGCCCTGTTTCAACCATTCCTGTGTCCTTCACCTTTACTGTTGGCGCCGCTTGACTTCCAGATCCTAAGGGGAAGGGAGTGAGCATAGATTTTCCTCCTCCCACTCCCCCTGCTCTTCTACACATGCAACAATTGATGCATCTCCAGGAAAACCAAGGAGGTGATTCTTCTGCTCTACTCAGCATTGGAGAGACCACAGCTGGAGTACTGCATCCACTTTTGGGCACCACACTTTAACAAGGGTGTGGGCAAGCTTGAGAGAGCCCAAAGAAGAGCCACCCATATGATCAGAGTCTTGAAAGGCAAGCCATATGAGGAGAGGCTGAGGGATCTGGGACTCTTCAGGCTGAGGAAAAGAAGGCCGAGAGGGAACCTGATAGCAGCTTATCCAGCTACACTAGGGGAGTACATCAAGGACTTGGTGAGCAACTGTTCACCAGGGCACCCGAAGGGAAAAGGCCACAAATTATTGGAAGACCTATTCAGGCTCAGCGTTAGGAGAAACTTCTTCACAGTTAGGATATCCAAACCGTGGAATAAGCCTCCTCCAGAGGTGGTGCAATCGCCTACCCTGGATATGTTCATGAGGAGACTAGACAGACACCTTGCTGGGGTCACCTGACCCCCAGGTATCTTTCCCGCTTGGTGCAGGAGGCTGGACCCGATGATCTCCTGAGGTCCCTTCCAGCCTTACAATCTATGAATAAAAAAATTCAGTATGAGGGAGGTAGGACAAAAAAACCATTGAGGGAGCAAGGCTGAAAAGAATGGAGCTGGGTACTTGAAAGAGGAAAGCATTCTCCTTTCCTTGTCCTGCTGGGACAGAGCTACTGGGCTCAGCTCAGGGAGTGCTCTTGAAACCTGGATAACCTTGCATCACAAAGAGGAGCTCTCTGGTCAGGTGTTTGTGGGAACAGAGCAGATTCCCATTTGTGATCATCCTCCTTTTTCAAGACTGTGAGTTTCAGCACTGTGGAGGGCCATCCAGCAACCACAGATGGAAAGAGACTGGCTGTCTTCCTAAAAGACAGGGTCAGGCCCAACCAGTCACTATGGGCTTGATGCTGCAGTCACCAACAGAGGATCAGTATTATGTATGAGGTCAGCCTGGATGACCAGTATGGCTCCTGACCTGAGTCCCTGGTGGCTCTTCTTCCCATTACACTGCCCTTCACATGCTGAACCTGCTTGGAGACCTCCAGTGAGCAGTAGGCTTGTTCAGTCTCTCTGGTCCATTCAGTCCTTGGCCCTTTTGCTGAGATAAGCAGCTGTGTGTTGCAGTGTGAACCTATGCCTGCTGTGAGCCAGATGCGGCTGTAGGCGGTCAGTCACAGTAAGGGGAAGAGCAGGAAGGCAGCTGACAGCAGGTGAAGGAAGAAGCCGGGAATATGAACTACCAGCTCTCAGTCATGGAAACAAAGAGTTTATGCCCAGGATGCACCTTTAACCAATGATGACCTGAGGCAGGGAGCTCTGCTGAGTCTATAGGTGCCATGGCCTAGCAATCTTGTGTTTCCTCCTCATATCTTAGGCCCTCCAGCCTTGGTTGCTTCCTAAAGGTTTTCAGCCCTGAGTTGGGATGTGCGCAGTGGAGGAGCCAGTCATCAAGAGTGGTGTGTTCCTCCCAGCTGAGATCTCTTGGGAGGCAAAGGAAGTAGAGAAGCTCTGCTGGGCGGTGCCCACCTTCTCCATGAAGATGGGTCAAGCTGCTTGAAGCCTAAAGTTTCTGCATACATCAGTCCTTGCTGGCGAGACCCTGCTGCTGCCCTTCATGCAGAACAATCCCCGTATCTCTCCCTCTGACCTTCCTGCCTTGCTCCCAGACATCCATACAGCACCCTCCAACACTGAGTTGAGTCTCCCCGGTGTCCTGAGCCCAACTGGTGAATCCCACCTTGAGCTGGGAGAAGAGACCTAGGGGGGTGCCACAGCACTGCAATAACGTGGGACAGAGCTAATTTTAGATCCAGGCCAGCAGCACATGTGATTGTTTCTGGGGTGGAGCAGACACCGTTAGCACCAAACAGAGCAATCATTCTTGGGTCGCTAAGAGGAAAGGATGGATGAATACAGTCATGGGAGTTAGGGGTTGAAGTGCCCTATGGTTGTAGGGCAGCCTCTTCTGAGAGGAAGGCATCTGACTGTCCTTGTCACCCCTCTTTGCTGCCTTCTCCTTGGGAGAATAGCGGGCGATTACGGGCCGGGCGGAAGCTTCATTATCACTCTGTCTCGGCCTTGTTTGACGAGACAGTTTATTGCCAAAGTTATTAAAAGTGAAACGTGCAGCTTTGCACTGTAATTTCCTGTCTGCAGCGATAAGCCAGGCTGTGCCCGCTGTGTAACAAACAGTTATTTTTATGTACGTCTCTGTCTGGGGTGGCATGGGGGAATAAGCCCGGCCCGTGTTAATTGCATTTGTTAATGAGATTTATTCTGGGACCTCAGTGCAAGGTGGAATGGGCTGTTCACTGGCTGTCATTGCCCTGCAGCAGTGTTTTGGTCCAGCCTCAGATGTCAGGAAGCAAACTGGACCTGCTGCCTGCATCCTTGGGGAACAGGTGAGAAGGCATGTGCATGTGGGTGTTTGTACGTTTGGAGAACTGAGTAGCTTGACAGTCAGAAACACCTGCTTCTTTCCTCGACTGACAGCATCTCATCCCGTTCACTCGGTACCAAGAGAAAACGAAATGCCCCAGCCTCAGGCAACACCTGCTTTAGCTACTAACTCCCCCTACACACACATGCCTACCCACTCACATGGGTTTCCTGAAGTTGCTGAAGACAGTGAGGACCCCCCAGAGAATTCTGCAAGCCAGGCTCAAGCACCTCCTGGGCCAAAGCTAGCAGCCATTTCTGGACTGAACACATTGCAAAAAGTTTTGTTTCTTCACTCTGTCTCTCCAGTTCACCACGTCCCCACCCCAGGATCTCTGACCTCCACCCCAACTTCACTCCCTTCCAGCTGACAGATCTCACTTGGCTCAGAACAAGAGAAGTCAGTTATTTCTCTGAGGAGGGCAGAACCTCCTACTGTCCAACCCAATAAGGTTTCTCTCTCATTACTCTCAGGTGACCTTCCTGCAACACAGCCCGTGGTCCCCAACAGCACTGACTCTGCAGGTCCCCTTCTTCCAGGGCCCACGGCCCCTGCTCTGTTGCAAGAGAGCCCTGGAAGCTTGGGTTCCCACATAAAACCAGTTCAGTCCCTTTAAGATCCTTCTGCAGCAAAACTATGTGCAGCTTGGGCCTGCCAGGCATGCCTGAAGTCAGACCCCACGAGGCAGGCAGCCCCCAGTCTCATCGGCCATGTGCCTTGCATCAGAGCAAACAGCTCAGCAAGGCAACAGGATGGAGCTGCATCCCTGTTTGAAGGCAGAAAGGGTGCACCCAAGCACAGAGGGTTCAGTGTAGGGGGGAGGAAGCAACCAGGCTGCTTTGGGGAGAGGCACTGGGATAACTGCAGTAGCGTGGCAAACCCCACCCTTTAGTGGCACGTTTGTTAGAAGAATGAGCCTGGTCTCCTTGGTGGGAGAGAAATACTTGCTCTGATAGCGAGGGGTGGTTCATTCCCCAGGGATGTCTGTCCCAGAGTAGGTTAGATGTGTACTGTATGAGGGGTGACTAAACACGGCTTTGGACCCATGCCCCACATCCACTCTGTTCCCATCTGCATAGGAAGACCAGAGAAGGGGCTGGTGGACTGGCCATCACAGAGGACATTCTGGTTTTCTGCTACTTTGTTCTCTGTCCTCTATTGACACGAAACCCAACGCCTTTATGCCCTTTATATTTCTCTTCAAGAGAAAAACAGAGGACATAAAGGCTTCAGGTTTCATATCAATAGAGGACAGAGGACAACCGGACTGTCCTCTGTGACATCACCCTATGGGCTGGGCGAAGTGGCGAGGCCAAAAGAGTCAAGTCCCAGGCTGGAAAGGGATGCAGGTGTGCTTGCAGAGACACGTGGTGGGGATGGAGAAAGAGCACGCAAGGAGAGGGGAGAGGAAAGGAGCTGTTTGTCTCACCAGAGTGGGAGAGAGGAGGAAGAGCAGCAACGAGTAGCTGGCCAATACAGGGTGGGATGGGGTGTCTTAGGGAATGCTTGGAGGCTTTCTTGTCAGGAACTGCATGGAGGGGACACTGATTGTTTCATCCAGCCGTTCAACCCACCCCTCTCCCAGCAGCAACCGTCCTTCTCAGACCCTTGCAAAAGGTGCCCCAGCCCCAGGCAGCTGGCAGTGCTGTGTGAAGAGTACTTCCCAGGACCTCTCCTGCCCAGCTTGCTCCTTCAGTGGCCTCTCTTTGCAGAACTGAACAGGCGCTGAATGTCGTGTCCTTGAAGGCAGCAGCCTCCATTATTCTTCCAGGGCAAGGACTCCTTCCCCTTCGCCGGGTGCCAGATGCTCACAGGCCTGAGAGAGGCTCTGCTCATTGTCTGCAAATTTCATTTGCTGGAGCTCAGCTGGAGCAGAGGCTTCCATATAGTCCATGCTATTGTCGAATTAAATGAAATATTTCTATAGCCTCTTAGCCAGGGCCTTGGGAAGCAGCAGCAGCAATAGCTCGCCCATCTTGGCTGGGTCCAATTCTGACTGTAGCTAGTCCAGCTTAAACCCAGGTGCATACAGGGCCTGACATCTGCTTCCCCAAGTGGGCCTACAGCTATATTGTACCAGAGCCTCTGGTAACAGAACTGGTTTTGTTCCCTCCTTTTCACTACCAGGGGCTGGGGCTGGGTTTCCTGGTCTGCTGCAGAAGACACATGGGCATGGTGCACCTATAAATGTTGAACAGCAGTGATGCCAGGAACCAGGCTGTTGGCTTGCTCCATGGTTACATGAGTCCTGGATGTTGGAGTTATTCTGGGCAAGGCCCCAAAACAGGAGGCTATAAAGGTGTGGCAGGTTTTTCCAGCATAATTGCTGATTGCTATTAACAGCATGGCTGCCCTGAAGAGTGCCAGTGCTGTGACTCAGCTGTTGGAGACCTGACAATGTCACTCCTTTCTGAGGGGGCCTCTTGGCCTTGTATGAGTTATGTCCATGGTACAGGCTAATCTCTCAGGCTGGATTCTCCTCTCATGTATGCAAACCCACTGCCTGAAGGGGCTTGCTCATAGCCACACTGAGCTGAGAAGAGACCTGAAGGCACTGGGAAATCTGGGATAGCCCACCCTAGGACTGGACTCTTGTTTGCTTTTTGCAGCATGTAGGTATAATACATGGTGAATGACCTGTTTATGATCACCCTCAATGAGGTCTGGTGTTAAAAAATCTCTGCCATACACAAATATGGACCTAGTGAGATCTGGGTTCTTTCCTGGAAGCATTATCTCCTGCAGCTGGCACTTATGGCATTTCTCCAGCTACCTCCTCTTTGCCAGGAGAAGAGTTACAGCCAGAGCATCACCCACAGGGAAAAACAAGTCATATCAGCCTTGCCGTTCCAGTGCGGTCTTTTAGTTTTATAGCCATACCGCCCCTAGCACCAAGAGTCCATGATGGAGCTCCATATAAAGTACCACAATATAAAGTATCAATAAGAATAGGTTCAGAGCCTTTCCACCTATCACTGCTCTATTCATCAAATGCTCTCCTTCTCATTCTCCTGTAGGAGGCTTCACTATCTTTGCCCAACAAGTCCACTGACATCTGGAGGATGGGATTGAGTGCATTCTTAGCAAATGTGCAGATGACACGAAGTTGGATAGAGTTGCAGATACTCTGAAGACTAGGGCTAGGATCCAGAATGACCTGGATAGACTGGAGAAATGGTTCACAATCAATCCAAAGATATTCATCAAGGGCAAGTGTAAAGTCCTGCACTTGGGATGGAACAGTCACACGCACAAATATAGACTGGGAAATGGCTGGCTATGCTGCTGTCTGCAGAGAAGGATATAGGGGTTACAGTAGACCTTAAGTTGAATATGAGTCATCAGTGTGCTCTTGTTCAAAAAAAATGCCACCAGTGTGCTGGTTATATTAACAGGACTGTTACTTGCAAAAGAAAGGAAGTGATTCTTCTGCTTATTTCAGCACTGGTGAGATTTCACCTGGAGTACGGTGTCCAGGTTTGGCCTCCACACTTCAAGAAGGATGTGGACAGTTTGGAAAGAGTCCAGTGCAGAGTGACAGAAAAGATTAGGGACCTGGAAAGGAAGACTGAGGAGGAAAGGCTGAAAGAACTACAGTTATTTAGTTTGAAGAAAAGACTGAGGGGGGATTTAGGAACAGTTTTTAGGTACCTGAAGGGTGATTACGGAGAGGACGAAGATGGACTTTTCTCTGTGGCTGTAGACAATAAGACAAGGAGCAATGGCCTCAAGCTTCAGCAGGCAAAATTTAGGTTGGAGAAGAGGAGGAACTTGTTGATGATGAGGATGGTCAAGCATTGGGACAGTCTGCCTGGAGATGTCGTGGAGTCTCCATCCTTGGAAATTATCAAGAGCAGTTTAGAAAGATGCTTGGCTGGGATGGTTTAGTCAGAGGTGATCCTGCCTTGAGCAGAGGAATAAACTTAGATGACCTTGTGAGGTCCTTTCTATCCCTACTTTCCTATGATCCTATGATCTCAGCTCCAGCAGAGAAGATGTATCAGCCTTGTATCAAATATCTCCTGCTGCTGGGTTGTGGACCAAAGGAGTGTTTGTGCCTGGGATTCGATGAGAGCAAACAGTATTGTAAACACCAACTCTGGTTCAGGATTGTCACCACAATAGACAACAGGTTACAAAATTGCCAAGCCCCTGAGTCCCAGGAAAGTGTCCTGAGCTCAATTCCTTCTGATGTGTAGAGCCATCATGCCAGTGCAAATAGCAATTTGGTTCAGTGCCTGAGACACAAACAGGACTTTTTCTGTAATAATAGAATGAAAAAAGTGTGTGTGTGTGTGTGTGTGTGTGTGTGTGTGTGTGTTAGCACAAACAAAACATCATATTTGGTTTCAGAGTGATTTTTACTACTTTTTAAAACATCAAATCAAAGGAAATGTTGGTTTGAAATGTGACCTTTCTGAAAAATGTTTCCCTCTTTTCTAGCCCCAGACTATTCAATGACTTCCAGAGGTGTAGCAAGCTCTTCCAGTGCCTGGAGCAGAGGTTTTTGTTTGTGTCTGGTGCGGGGTTGGGGGGAATTATGCTGACCACTGGAGAGTGGGTAGGGGAGAGAGTCACACGGAGAGGGAGAGAAGTCTTACCTGCCCCAGTTTTCCTTGCTTGGGTTGCAGCTGCTACTGCTGTGGATGTTACTGCTGAGGGATGAGTAGCATGGGCTTCCTGGGGGCCTGTTTGCTGCTCCCCACCCCCAGCGGATACAGGGTTGTTTCTTCCATGGCAAAGCCTCCTGGGGAGGACAGCAATAGGGATGATCCTGCCTCAGGCAGGGGGCTAGACTAGATGACCACTGGAGTTTGCTTCCAGCCTGACTTTTCTATGATTCCCCACAAATACACTACTGGGCAAAGGGCTGCATCTGTCCAGATCCTATGGCCAGGCAGTGCAGGGCTATGCCCACCATAGCAAACACACCGGAGGGGGGAAGGAGACCATACTGGCACCCCCTCTAAGTTGGTGTCCAGGGATGGTGCCCCTCTCCGCCCCATACCCCAAGTTATGCTACTGAAGAATTCAATCTGAAACCAATTTTTTGGCAAATACACTATTTGACTGAAAAAATTCACCCAGGCCAGTAAACCCGGGTGTTAGTTATTTGTCAGTGTTCCAACACCCGCTGTGTCCCAATGAAAGCATTCATGAATCCTGAACCTTTCCCAGGTGTTAGCAGAAAAGATTATTGGTTTGAAAATTCATGCCGGAAAGTCTGATAGCTGTTATTCACCAGTTGAAAGTGTACGTCAAAGCCAATGCCATGTGAAATAGAAGCAATGCCATGTGACTAAGTGGACCCACTGACAGTGACTATTCACCAGCATGATCACACCTACCTTGATCATAAATTAGACCTACACGGATTCCAACCTACCGAGTTATAAGTCATCAACCAGATTTTGGGAAATGTCAAGTGTCATAGGAAATGATGAAAATAGTCCAGACAGACTGTAATGACCGTGAGATCTGCCTTAGCTCCTCCTGGTTTTCTAATAAGTGATTAAAATTTTTCTCTACTGTGGCTACCTAGATGCTTCTCTCTGAGTAATCTCTACTGGCTCCTTAAACTGTGGAATCTCCTTCACTGGAGTTTTTAAAGAATGGGTCTGACAAACATCTGTCAGGGATATCCTATGTGGCATAGCTGATCTCGCCTCAGGGCAGGTCTGGGGGTGGGGCTGCATGATCTCTTGAGGTCCCTACCTGCCTTACATTTCTATGATCCTATGGAACAAACAGGATTTGAGAAGCATGATAATCTTTACGGAGGGCATCAGCTATGCCTGACACTTCCACATTGTAGCTTAGGTTTGAAAAAAATAACAAGCCACTCTACATATGCTTTGGAAATGGAGCCATCCCATACTAGAGGCAAATGCCAGCCAGAGGGTTTTTCCCCATTGGAGTGACTAAGTCTGTGGCTTCACTCTACCTTGTGAGACTCACAAAGGCCTCTCCAAAAATGAGAAATAATTCTCACATCCCCCTGGCGACCATCAGGTACGCAACTTGTGTGCAGCATTTCACGGTATCAGAAATGGTAGGAACATAGCCTTTGTTCCCACCCCCCGTTCATTTGGCTTTGGCTCTGAAGATCCAAACCTCCCGAAAAGAAAAGGGGAGAAAAATTCGCAAGGAAGAGGATGACAAGGGTCCTTTGAAATTCTGCTCTGAGCTCAACCTCAACTGGATCCCTGATCCCCTCCCTGCCTCTGCTCCAAGTCAGGTCTACGTGCACTGTCACCCTTCAGCTGCAGATGCCCATCACTTGTTGGCTGGAAATAATCACTCGCCAGGTAAACTCCCTTTAATGCCAGCCAGGGCCCCTTGTTAATTTGTATTGCAGTGTGTCGCAGACTGATGTGTAATTAGAACTCCTGAAGCCTGTCTCGTGCTATAATTGTCCTGACAGGGGCCACAGCATATCCGCTTGTTAATTAGTAAACTGCAATATCCCCGGGGCTCGTTGAGAGCTGCCTTAATTGTATTTCAGCTGGAACAGAGGGATAATTACCCTGCAGTCTCACTGCCACTTTTTAATTCTGTTTTTAAAATGTAAAGAAATCAGCTCTTCCTCCTTGGCTTCACTTCCTCTTCCTCTCCCTCCCTTCCCATCAGCAATGCAACAAGCTGGTTTTGTCCCAGATTAAAGAAAGACCACCCCCCCAGGTTCTGAAGGTACAGAACAAAGGCATGTGGGGGATGGGAAGAAGGGATGATATGGAAGGAGTCTCCTGTAACCATGACTTTCCGTAAGATGCCTATGCTTGGCCAAAGGATGTAGCCTTGCCTCCAGCTGGGCACGTCTACATGTGTACTTTAATGCTCAGTAGACTATTTTACTGGGCATTAAAGCGTAACGTCAAAAACTGTGCTAATACGCTAATGCACAGTAAAAATAGGCTACTGCTCATTTAGCATCACTAAAAAAGTGTGTGTTTTCGCTGATGCACATTATGGCAGCCTAATGCACATTTATTTAGTACCTCAGATCCAGAGCTATCTGCAGGGCCCAGGTCATATCAGCTGGAGCCGGGGGAAGGGAGGGTGGAGAGCGGCAGGACCACAGAGCGGGGGGCGGGGGAGGCGGTGAGTGGCCGGACCCCTAGGGATGGCCCTGCTCACATCAGAGTTACTAAATTTAATACACAGTAGCATAAACACATTAATGAGTGCTCCCGCTCTGGCATATAGACATACCCACTCTGACCTAAAGAGTATCTTCGTTTTTTGGGGGTTTTTTTATTCTTCCTATATTCTGGGGACTAATCTTTTTCCCTGGCCTGAGGCTAGGCCTTTCATCTGGGGTCACCATTTATAGCAGGTGTAAAGCAGGGTACTTGTCTCTAATTCCAGGTCTAGCTTTACTCCGGCACCTCAGGATGTACAAGTGTGAGCGCTCAGCTTGAAATACAGGGGAAGTATCAGAGGTCCCAGTTGTGCCCACCAAAGGGAGCTTTCTGATTTAAAAATGCACCCCAGTTTCTAGCTATGGAGGGGTGTATGTTTATATGCTGCTGCCTTACATCTCCAGTAAGTGCAGTCCCTGCGTGAGGCGCCTCGCAGCCATTTTGTTCTCAGAACACAGCAGCAGCCGGCTGTCGCAGTCTCACGTTCACTGCACTCTCTCTCCGTCTGTCCATCTCTTTTAATTTCTCCGTCATGAAGACTTTCCTTTTGTTCCTCCTTGTTGTGCTGTTCTCTTTGTCAAAAATAAATGTCTGGCTGAAATTACCTGCTTGGAGATGCACCCATTTCTGCCACAGCATTTGATGATACACGTCCAATTTCCAGAAATCCCAAAGGCATGCTTATCAGTATGCTAATTAATATTTCTGTTGCTGTTGCAGCCAGCAGCCTCAGACATAGACCTGGACCCACAGTTCTAGATGCTGTAAGAACATGCAATGGAGGGACCCTGCCCCAAAGAACGTACGATAGCAAGAACCTTAGGAAGCAGCACACCGGGTCTACGTTCCAGTTCTGCCATGGGCTGTCTATGCAATCTCACTTCATCTCGGGTCCTCCCCTCTCCAAACTCTGGCTGTCAGAGGTGTTGTAAGGCATCTGAATTTTATAAAGTGCTCTGAAATCTTTGGATGCAAGGAGAGCTACAGCAGTGAAAAACACCATGGAGAAGCTCTTGTGAAGAAGCTCCAAAGCTAAGATCATGGACAAGACGTAAGAAAAAAAATCTTTATCTGGAAGATGTAAAGGGGATGGGTGACATGCACAGAACAGGAGGTTATCACCCGGTCAGCACCACCATGTGTCAAAGCTGTCACTCCATTCAGCAGCTAGGAAGGATGGTCCTATGCTTTGTCCCGTGAAGTGTTTGTCCTGTGGACAGAGCTACCACATTTATGGTATAATCAGATCATGCAACATCATTGTTTGATTGTGTTGGGCCAGGACCCCCTGACACAGCTCTGGGTTGCAGGAGATGAGGAACTACTGTAAAAGAGCCTATATTAAGCCTAGACTTCACCTCCTCAAGTCTCAGTGCCACACAGTTCACCTTGCCAATTACTCCCTGTGATCTTGCTTGTCAAAATGTCTGGAGGATGCACAGCACAGCAAAGTTAGGATACTGCTGCTGCCAGAGAAGCAGCCTATCTTTGCAGCTGTCACTGAAGTAGAGCTGGCTGGAACATTTTGTTAAGACAAAATTTCTCCGAAAACATTCAGAAAAATGCCAATTTTTTAAAAAGGTTTTTCTTTTTCCCCCAATCCTTTTCCAACCAGGCCTTCTCCAAAGCAGTCACCAAGATTCTCCAGGGTAGGAATCTCCTAAGAGCCTTCAATGGGGTTTCATATCAATTAATTAGCCAGAGGGCATCCTTCCCTCCCTCTCTACTCACCTGCTGGGAAGTCCGAACCCATCCATGAGGCTAGAGCCTAGACAATACTTCTGCAGAGCTGCTTGCACCCGCAGGAACCCAATGTTTCAGACACAGTAGTAATTTCTCCAGCCCTGTTTCTGCACTGCTCTAAAAGACACTACAAGTAACTCCCTAGCCATCAGTGCTGCCAATTCCTGCTGTTCAGAAGACAGTATATAAGACACCTAGTTCTTGGGACTGTAGCATGATTTCCATAACAGGCCTGCCCCATTATTGAAGGGCTTCTCATTCTGCCTGAGGATACCAGGATATCAGAGGGAGGCCAGTCCTGGGAAAAGATGAATAAAATAGGTCCATGTGGCATCCATAAATGATGACAAGAGTCTTAAACATGTAGCAAGGCCCAGCAGCAATGGTGGAAACTCCATGACTTGGTCTCGTCTCCCATCATCTACTGCATGATGGGGTCAAGTGAGCAAATTGACACTGCTGGGTACTGGAGGCTGGAGGAAGTAAGAACTGGCATTAATGCCGGAGCAGCCATGTAATTAGAGGAGGTTACTGTCTCAAAGGTTGGAGGTAGCAGAGTATCTCACCCACCATGAAAGCTCCAGCTGGAGGCAGCCACCAAAATGGCTTATGTGTAATTGAGGGCACCTGCAAGGTGACTGGAAGGTGGCTGGACACAGCTAGGATCCTGCACACTGAGGCCAGAGTGCGACCGACTTCAATTAAAGCTGGGGATGGAGTTTATAGCTCAATAACCACAACAACTTTGCACAAATTAGACATCATACCACAGGTTAATTAGATTTGTTACTGCTGACGCGATTAACCCAGCACTGTGATCTGCTGTCAGATGTGAACAGAAGCCCCTTGAAGCTTTAGCATTTGCAGGTTTGGAGAGTGAAACATCAGCCTGGGAGAACGTGGCAGAAGGATTATGTGTGTGCATGTGTACACACAGGGAAATGGCTCCACATACCCCCTTCGACACACCCACGTGCCGATGTGTGGAGGGCGGAGGGAGAGGTAGGTTTTCCTCTCACAGCCCACAAAGTTAGGACAGGTCCACACAGCTGACACTGAAACTCCTCTCCTCATGATGGCAAGTTTTAAGGGATAACGTGATATTTCATTGTTCTGTGTGCAGCTGGGTGAACACGAGGGAAAACACCTAAGAACATTTGCTTGTCATTTTAAACCAATTTACTCTGACTGTGCCAGGTCCTGTTTTGTATTTGTGAGACAATCACATGGCTCATGAGAACATCCACGGTTACGTTAGCCAGGATTAGGTAAAAAGGGAGACAAACCCACGTACTTGAATGCCTCAGACAGGTTCCAACTAATGGGAGGGTGAGCTGGTGCAGCTCATGGTCCACTTCATAACTGTACACTGTGGGGTCTTCTTGCACTTTCCTTGGAAGCAGCCAGGCTGGCCAGTGTCCAGGATAGGCTACACAGTGAGGTGGTCTCCTGTTTAGATCTTGGCATGGGAATTGCTGCCTTTGTGGGCAGTGAATGAGTTTCCTGGGAGGGAGAGCCAATTTGAGGGCAATCCTGGAGAATGTTTGGTGAACAGGGAGATTTTTGAATTTCAGGTCTTGGGCATTCCCTGGGGACCTGGGTTCTGCGAGTGCCATTCAAGTCTCCGGGGGAAAGAAGCAAACCCTTTGAACAAACAAGTCGCATCAGATCCCCTGCCACAGAGCTCAGACTCTGAGCAATGTGCAGCTGGCCCAGAGTCTGCAGCAACACGGTGACTTATCACAATTGTTTGGCAGGCTGTCTGCAGTCCTGGCTGTGCTAGAGAATCCCGACCATGTGCAAACAGAGAGAGGTGAAATCTGCTACAGCTACTACGAGAGAATTAGACATTAAGCTGCCATGGTACACTGCATTGGCTTATGTGCAAAGGATTAGACTCAGGGTGGTCTGTTGCATTCGAATATCTGTGAAAAGGCAGGTTCTTAACCTGTCTAGCTTCCTCATATAAAAGGAGTTATTAAAATCCTAACCCACACCTGCTTCTCCAGCAGCCCAGGCCTTGCCCTCATTGTCAATAACAGTTCACCCCCATACCCTCGTCTTCTGCAACACCCTGTATATGCCCCTATCCCTCCATCTTTCCATAAAACTCCTGTCCTTGGCAAATGGCTGGAAGTTTAACCTTCCCCAGCACTGTCCCTATGTTCAGTCCAGCCTCCCAAAGCTAAGACGGAGGGGTATGGTACAAGATAAGTAAACATACACTGGCTACAGACAAAAGCTGCAGGAACAGCTTCCTTCCCAGGTCAGCCAGGGCGATGCAGGCAAGCAGTGAAAATTGCCTCATGATATCTTCCCCCAGCCGTCTCTCCATCTCTCCATCAGGTCTCCAGTCGGCCGTTCAGCCACGCATCAGCTCTCAACTCAGTCAGCCATCCAGCCTCTTTCTTTCGCAATGGGAGCCTGTTTCCAGTGCTCTCTGCAGGTGTCATAAGTCATGTTCAATGAATTCTTACAGCCTGCTTGCAAGACTCCCTCTCCCTCTCTGCCTGAAGAGTTGCTAGCATTCTCGGTCACTTGACCAGAGGGTTTTCATTTCCCCTCCTCGAACCCACTTCCTGACATGTTTTCCCCAGCAATCACTCCCCTGCCAGGTGTCTGCCTTCTAAATGAAGTGGTAGTGTTGGAGTGATGCTGTAGGGCCAGGAAATATGTGAGGGGCCAGGCTTTTTGGGAGGACTGATATATTTTATTGGACTGACCATATAGATGGGAGAGAGGTTGTGTAATAAAAAGGACTGAATTTCAGTCAACATGTCACATACTGTACATCAGCAATCAGCTTGGGATGCTGTCACACCCTCCTTCCTCTTTTCCCTTCATCACGTCATCTCATGCCTAAGAAGTCAGCGCTCTGGCCACAGGACAGGACTTTGTTCTCTTCACACAGCACCACGCACACCTATGCCACTGTGTATGAATGCTTAAAATATATATGTCTCAACAAAGGCCACTGTGTGGTGGGCAGCAACACCCCAGGATCCAGACTCTGGGAGCCAATCACTTGTGCTTGTGTTAGTGGCACTGTAAAATTGAATCCAGCTTGTCAGTGAGCAGAAAATGCCACAGAAGACAAGGCAATTATTCAAAAACACCCCCCGTTTTGTATGTTTTGCTCTTAAGATAAACAGTGTAAGATACTGAACCTTAATTTTGCAGAGGTGCTGGACTCAGCTATACTTGGCTTCAGTAGCTCACATGAAGCAGCCAAAGGTGAGGTTGCCAAGCCAGCGACCATTTGGAGAACATGGCTCTCAATGATTCTCTGTATACACAAAGAATTGTAGGTTTGACCTGCCTAAGTAGTTGTAGCGAAGATAAGTTGCTAGTAGCCATGGATATTTTAACGGCCATGTGCCCTAAGCTAGATGAGATGAGGCTCGGATTAAAATATCAGGAGATGACTGGTCAAGCACTTCTACTGCTATTGGCAGTGAAGTTGCATTCCTGGTAGCAACAGAAGGAAATGATGGGATAATTACTGAGGTAACACACAATTCAGGGCATTATATAACCCACTTGGTGCCTCCTCCAGAGGGGCTGTGAGAATGTTACATGTCCCCCCAGCTACAGTACTTAGCTCTTTAGCTCAGACAGGAAAAGATGATTCCTGATACTGGACAAGATAGCGCTTGTAGTCCAGACACACCAGTTCCCCTAGAGCTACTACTGCAAATCTGCAGCCTCAGAGCTGTCTATACAGGAGAATGTCCCTACCGCTCACTACCACATCTGCAGGCAGCAGAACTGCCCCACAGGCAGGGTTTCTGTCAATAGACCCTCCCGTTGCTTGGGATTCTCTTTTAGCCAAGCCGCCTGGCTCAGACAGCTGCCAAAAGGGGGCCAAGAGGAAGGGAGGCAGGATGCAGCTGCCAGGGCAGACTGATCCCCTCTGTCAGGCCTGACATTATGAAGTGATGATGGGAAAGAAAGCAGGCACCTCAAGCTAGCCCCATGGAGGGTCTTTATACATTGCAGCCGGTGGCGTGAAATTGTAGTGAGACCTAGGTGAGATGCGAGTTTGTGATTAGCAGGGAATGGAGCAATGGCCAGGGTTAAGATGTGCTTCTGCACTGCGCTTCAGACTGGCTTGTGTTACTGCAGGGAGCCAAGTCCCAATATGTATCTCGACACCCTGTTCCCAATGAGCTTTTCATTAGGTGCCAGGTTGGAATTGGAGTTCAGCACTAACGGAGGGGAAAATACGAAGGCTTATGGAACACAAACAACATACAACTGGCAAAGGAAGGCCTTGGCCCTATGATTAGTGCATAGGCAGCTGTGACTTCAGTCAGCAGGAGAGGCCTATTATACAGACAAAGCCTTTGAGCCCTGTGGTGGCAGGTTGGAGACATCTGGGCTCTAATCTGGCTAAGACTAGCTCAGGATGCAAGATCCTCAGGCAAGTAACTTGGTCACCAGCTCTGTGAGAAATCGGGTAATAAGCAGAAACTTCAGCTCAAGCACAGCCTCTGGCCCTGAGCAAAGATTTCCCATATAGTTCGATAGCACAGGTGGAGCATGCTACAGGAAGAGGCATGAGCTAGACCTGAAGACTTCATTGAGAGCTATGTGGAACTGAGAGCATGTCTCTCTCCTGGGATGGAACCAGCAAACCTTGGGTTTGAAAACCATGACAGGAGAGCCATCACCTGTCCCCAACACAGAGTTCAAGCAGCCTTTGGTTCTTGGTAGGGCTGGCAGGAGGGGGTCTACATTTGTGTTTCCCATTGGCTTTAATGAGCGAGGGAGACATTTGTGGAGCTAAAATCACATGAGAGAGATCTAGGCAGTTCATTTCCTAGACCGAGGAGACAAGACTGCATATTGCTGAGCGCAGAAACATGGATCTGTGGGGTAAAAATAAATGAGTGGAGAAAAGAAAATGAAGAACAATTCCAAATGCCTGTGCGGGTCTGGGATCCTCATGCAGTTCACTACGAGCAGCAAGATCGTTCCTGGCAGTCCCTGTCCCTCCTGAGACAAAGGCCAGGACTTCAATGGCATCCTCCCACCCCAAACTAAGCTGCCGTTCTGTGCAAAATCAAACACGGACTTTATGACTTCCTTGCTGGAGCTCCCACTGCTGTACTGCCTCTGTCCAGCTTCAGTCATGGGTTTTGTCATTACCTTAACCCTGATCCTAAGTCTGCCTGCAGGTCAAGGGAGTGTATCCTCGCAAAACAACCTCCTCCTAGAGTGAGCATCATGACAGATGCTCTGGGAGATGCCTGTGTCTGGAGCAGGGAGCTGAGCATAGGGGCAGAGGTGTACACTCAAGAAGGGTGGCTCCCCACATCAGACTCTGGCCCCATGCTCTGGCAGTGGATTTCGAGGTACAAAGCCAGGAGCACTGAGAGTTATTGAAGGAGAGGACTAAGGCACATACTGTGAGGACCACTAGCAGTCCAGGTCATCTGGTGGCCTCACTCCCTTTCTTCTGCCTTCCTTCAACCCTCCACAGAGCGGTGCTGGGCTCTCCCTGCCTGCTACTCCTACGGGTCTGTGGAAGAGAAAGTCACTTGCCAGCTAAAATGAAAAGGAGCTTACCCAGGTATTAGCTATGGAGAGGTCTGGAGTCTCTCAGGGCACCAGGGAATCCCCTACTGGTTCTCCTCCCCAGAATCCTGGTTTAAGGCTCTTGCAAACTGATACTGGATCTTTACCATAAGACTCAGATCAAGGTGGTCCCCTACATAACAACAAAGCAAAGCCCATAGGCTGAGCAATTCTTTCCCTCCATTTCAGGCCTCAGTAAAGCTTGGGTGGTTTCACTGAAAGGAATCCAAATGCAGCCCTCATTTCTGAATATTGCTTGTGCGGAGGAGCCCCCGGTGGGAGCAGCCAGCTAAACCCAGCTCCAGACGGCAAAGTCATGCCGTAACTGGAGTGTAAACGGATGCCAGAATGCACTGGAACACCAAGAAGTCAGGCTCTCCAGCCCAGCGTCCTTCAGGGAAATAATCTTAATTAAGAGTCTGTCTTGCAAGGAGGGATGATGTTGATCTTAGAATTTAAACACGTCTTGATGAAATAGCAGTGAGAGGGGAGTCTGCGCCGTGTGGAGCTCAGCCATCTTTCCCCCCTCCCTGGACCTGTCTGGCCATTTGCAAAGTTGAAAGGCAGACCAGGCCAGGTGCTGGGCAGATCCCCTCTCAGGGTCCTCAGTCCTGACCCTGGCACTCCCTGTCCTTTCCCAAGGACTGATTGCATTAGTCACAGCAAAACATCTCTCTGTTTTCCCCCTCTATCCCTGTTTGTGCAAGCTTTGGTTCCTAGGACCTGATTTTAATGACTTTGAGCTCCCTGATTATTTGCCTAATGGTTTATGCAAACTCAGTCTAATCCATTGATTGCTCTCGAACTATTCACTGTGACTTTTGCCAGCCATTTCCTACTCTAGGATTCCTCACAAATGCTGCACAAACACGGGGTTGGCATGAGTGCTCCTGGCACCTCCCCTTCTGGCAGACACCCCCCTCAACAAGGGTCTCCTCAGAAGCAGGTACCTGGGGAGTGAATAAAAGAGACTGGAGTCCTAGCTGTGTCTGCGCAATCACCCTACTTTGACCCCTGCTATTGCAGGCATGGCCTCTCCTGAGCTGCCACCCCTCACTGACAGCAGGTGCAGATCTGTGAGGTGAGAGGCCGTTACCATTGCCCTTTTTCCTCTCGTCCCGTTGCTTCCAGCACCCACTGGCACTGTTTCTGTGGGAAGATATATTCCCATCCATGGGGACTGACTGCCAGGCTTCACAGTGCTCCCAGCCTCTGGTAGCACTACAGAGAGGGCTCCGAACGGGCGGCTAAAATCTCATCTGCCGTCCCTTTCCCTGAGCAGACTGGCAGGGTCTGCCCCGGCAATGCCTTCTACTGGGTAGTACCTGTTGCTTTTGCTCCGACAGTGTCTACACCATCTCAAAACCCAGCCCCTTCCCCACAGCCTCTACACACACGCACAGCTGTTCCCTTAGAAATATCTGTTGCCATGGTTTTTCCAAAGAAAACACGTCCCCCTTCCCCCACCACCTTAACCCTGTGACAGCAGCAATGACGCGGCTCCCTTAGAAAGGCCACTTCATGTAACTATGGTAACAATTAGCTCTCTCTTTATTTTACCTCAGGGGTTATGTTAACTAGACAGACACAGATTTGTTCTCCCAGGGGCCAGGTGCTTCCCCTCCTGGCCTCATGCCCACAGCGGTGTGGCTGGCACGCGAGGAAGGGGCAGCCTGCAGCACCCTCTTGGGCTCTGCCTGCGGTAGAGCAGGGGCTAGGCCTAAGCTCAGCTAAAACCCAAAAGCGAAGGAGTGGCCATTCCCACGCTGCTGCCCTGTGCCCCCTTGCTCAGATGTATCGCCCCGGCGGTTGTCAGGCGCAATACCCGAAGCACTCGGGGCTGGTTGGAAATCCCCGGAGTCCCCCTGGGCAGCAGGAACTGAGCCCCGTTGGCTCAAAGGTTTTGCTAAGGGTCATGTCACCATCTATGTTAGTGAAGAGCTAGGCCCTCTCTCTACACCACCAGGAAGCCTTGCTCCTCGTCCCCTACTGAAGGCTCAGGAGTGGTCAGTGGGCTACAAGAGGGACCTCGGGGTAAAACTCAGCCATACCAGGGATGTTTCTGAGTGCCCACCTGTAACCCTGCAGTGAGTGAGAAGAACAGCAGCCCCCCACTGTGTCTCATCTGTAAACAGGGCCTCTTTTTACCCAACAGATCTGCTCCTTGGATATACTGGAGTCACAGCTGCTTGCTGCAGGGACTGAAACCATTCCCCTCAGCCCCGGAGGCCCCTGTCTTAGCTCGAGCATCGTGAACAGAACTGTGCATGAGATCCTAGGCCTGCCCTTGGTTGCTCCTGGTGGCCCCCCCGGCAGACTCTCTCCCACCGCGGGGAGGACAGCCTGTGCCTAGCATCACTATCAGTGCCCGGGCAGGGTGGGTGCGCTTGGCAGGAAAAGTCCGGCCTGCTTTTCGTTGGAGCCGACTTGATGGGGAGTCTCTGAGAAGCTGTGAGCTTAAGAGAACCGTCAGGCACAGTCCTTGCCATCACAAAGACTCAGCGGGGATTGGTTATCAGTGCACCAGCAAGTCAGCCATGTACTTGCAAGACACCATCCAAAACTCTCAGGGATGCTTCTCTCAGTTCCCTTTCTCTGAGTATTAACATGCTAAGGGATCATCTGTATACGCCAGAACCTAGCTTATCACTGCAGGGAGCTGCCTGCGAGGCTGACAGCTCTGAAATGGGCCACGCCCCTGAGATAGCAGCTCTGCCTCCTGCCTGGAGTGCGGGGTTGTGCTCCAGGGGGGTTATGGTCATGATGGCAAAGACACCAAGCGTTTGTGTTATATTCTTTCAGGCGGTGGGAGGGAAAAGAGGTTCACTCCTCTGTGTGGAGTGTCTCAGCCCTTCGGTTCTGCATGTCTGCATTTCTGATACTAGGCGGGGGATCTGGCACTGGAAATTAGGGACTGTGGAGAGGATGGGGGAGCATCTGTTCACAGGGGAGCAAACTGAGTCTGACTTGTCAGGTGGAGGGAAGGAACTCCTGCCCAGATGGAGGGTTTGGGAGGGTTTCGGGGTGAGACCAGGAGACACAGGTGCAAGGGCACAAGGAACATAGGGTTAACAGACAGTGTGCACATTGACTTAGTCACAGCAAAGGCTCCACAGAGCAGATTTTGGCTTCTGGTGCCTGTACATAACTTCACAATCCTGCCCATGGAAACCTATTGTGGGCTGCCAGCCTAAACTGGTAGGGCAGCCTAAACTGGTCCCCAGCTGAGCCCAGTCCCTTTCATGTTTTCCTCTCCTTTCACCTCTGGAAAAGCGGTTCTTCCTTATAGTGGATGTCAGGGCATTGCAGCAAGCACCTCACAGCGGGTGGGCAAAGAGACTGTCAGTAGCCGAGCAGGCAGTCGGGGCGCGTGCAATGGGGGAAGGAGGGTGAGCGGCCGCGTACATACGGCAACTGACAACGTGAGTCAGATCCGGAGCTCGGGAGGAGAGAGGCCAGTGCAAGGCAGGGGCTGGAGCCTGCCTGATGTTCTTAAACCGGCTGGACAGAATTTAATTACTCACATGTGATGGGGAAAGGGGCGTAGGACGCAGCTGGAGCACAAGGGACACGCTGGTCCTCTGGAACCTCTGTGGGTCCAGCTCTACCAACCTTTCACATTCGCCATGTTGGGAGGCACAAACCAGATCTCATTCCCAAACTCCATGGACTTGGAAGACTCAGATTATTTCCCACCAAGCAGAATCCAGCAGGGGCTAATCCGTCCAGAGTTGGAATGGACACTGTCATATTTATGGATAGCCCAGGATCTGCTCACAACCCAATTAAGGCAATGAATGCAGCCTCAGAGGGGTTCTTTGCTACTTCTCCACAGCCCCCTCTGAAGGTCCTTGAGAGAGTGGCTGGAGTCATCCTCTCCCTCATTACTGTGAGCAAAGGGGGCTGCTCTCAGCTCCCAACCACCCACCAACAGATAGGATTATAGAGAGGGTTGTGCTCTAATAGAGATAGTCCTGTTCATGAAGAAGGGATTCATTATGTGTCCTAGGAGGAGGGTGACCCTGCACCATGGCTGGGATCCTTGGCTGCCTAATTCTTTGAGCCAATGGTACATATGGCTCCAATTGTCCAGACCCTGCCCTGGGAATGCATCTGATACAATTAAGTGAGAGGAGAATGGTTAAGAAAAGGGGAAAGCCAGGTCCAAGTCCCAGTTCTTCATACTTGAATCTGGGAGAGTCCCAGTCTCTCTGTGCCCCTTCTGTGAAACGGTGAGCCCATTCACTGAGAGTCAGGAAACTCCAAGATGAACCCTTGACCATGGGCGAGGGCAACTACTATGCTCTATAAGTGCCCAGCCAGAATGAGCCTGTCTGCTCTCCCCTGTTCTCCATCCCATGTCTCCCCCAGCTGTCCTGAACAAGGCAGTCATAACACTCAGGTGCACTCAGACTGCATGAGGGAAGGCAAGGCAGGCACGGAGGAGATGGGAGAGGGTGGGCAACTCTGCCTCACACTGCAATAATCAGAAATCCAGCCTGGTGTGAAGAGGTAATTATGCCTGGAGCCAGTGAGAGAAGGGGGGAGAAGGAGCTGAGCTCCATAGCAACAGGTGTTTGCCACGTAATGGAGCCCTTTCCGTTTGGCCTCAGCAGCAGTCAGCCTTATTCACATGGTCATAAATAATTCAATTTTATCATTCACACACATGAATGCTGCAGGTCTGGACTCTGCGCACGTTCAGCCTCCATCTGTCTGGAGTGGGGGGGGAGGAGGAAAGGCACGGGCTGATAATGGAGTCAAACATTTGTTTAACATGTACGAATGCAGCCAGATGGTCTGGTTACTTGGGGGCAAGGAGGGAAAGGAGCAACAGAGAGAAAGAGGAGGGAAAGGAAAGAAGTAGAGAGGATCATGCCTCTCCCCCTGCCCCTAGTCCAGCTGCTCCCAGCAGTTTCCTCTTGGGTCTCACAGTTGTGTGCTTGGCAAAGGCAGAGATCCTTGGGCTGTGAGTTAACATCTTGATTGCCCTGCTTCCCATGTAGTAACAGCTATTGTCCTCTCCCTCAGAGGAGTCAGAAAGTCCTCACCATCAAGGGGAGGTGTGACATCTCCTGTGGGTCATGTGGGACATGCTTGATTCAGGTCAGCTGCACTTCCAAAGGGAGGAAGAGCCTAAATGGAGCTGGTGGCTGTGTGGCAGTGTTCCTGGGGTGTTAGGACCTCACTTGCACACGCTAATTAAATCAGGCTGTTCCATGAGGATGCAAGCATGAATGAAGGTGAGCTGAGAGCATTTGGGGCACCCTAGTCCTATCCCCTCTTGCCTCTGGATTAGGGAGTTAAGCAGATGGGCTGGTCTTCCAGCTTGCAAGCAATGCCACAAGAGCTGTGAAGAGCATAAAGAGCATTTGTCTAGAAGATAAAACTGGTCATCACTTGCAGACTTGGGGAGACAGCCTTCTTCCCAGGTGATTAGGACATGTCAGTCTTGGGAGTAAATCCAGGAAAGATTCAGTTTAGGCCCTAGCTAAAAATCTCTGCAAAAGACTGTGCCAATATTAGCAAGGGGGAGTAGGCAGAAAGCTTCCCTCTCCAGCTGCTCCCTGCAGCCAGAGGATTCCTGATGTTTACAGCTGTATCCTGCACTGCCTGAGAAGGGAGAACAGCCCCCCTGAAAGTGCTGCCTTTGTCAGAAAATAATCAAACTGACAAACAGAAAGACACACTGCAGAACGCCCATTGTTAGTGTAATTAGTGGGCTCTGTGCCGCTCTCTCTCGTGGGTGCAGGGGGCCTGACGAGAGAAAACAATAGAATTAACAGAGTTAATAGGCTGGATTTTCAGAAACTGCATATTATCCCCAAAAAGCTGCATATTCTGTGTGCACACACTGATCTGGGGACTAGAGACACAAAGGTGGATCATTAGTTCCTGGTGGCCTCATTGCCTGAAATTTCCTTGCAGATGCTACACAGTTGAGACCAAATCACAACAATGGCACAAAAGAAGAGACCTTGTCCCTTCTCTGTGGATCTGCATTCGGGCAGGGGAAATCTTCATTTTTATATATGAATCATGGAGTCTGAAGCCTTATGTGATCAGGTGTATATTGGATAAAACTTGCATCATGTTTTGGGATAGCAAAGAGAAACACTAAAAAATTTGGAAAATTAAAGTTAGAGCTGTTCATTTAACCTTTACTCTGCCCTGTGTGCTCTGATTTTTCAATACTTAATTCATAATTCCAGGATTGCATGCAATTATATCCACAAGTTCCCTGCCTCAGCGGTCACACATACTTTGCATAATGCAGTCCCAATTCGTGAAAATAGCCTTGTGTTTTACTTTAGGCTCAACTACGATCCTGAATGAAGGCCTTTTGTGTAAGGAAGTGTTCCAAAAATATTGTGATCGTATTAGAGCAGAGGTCAAGAAGCAAAGTGCACATTGAGCAGTCTCTATCTATCAACCAGTGTCTATCTTTCTTTCTTCTCTCTGGAAATGTTAATATTTATTTTAAGGGGAACAAGTATGTTCTTAGGGTATAGAAGCTGAGGATGCACAAGCAGTTTAAGCTCTGGTCATGTCTAACTTTTGTGCTCTACCTTTTACAACTGTAATTTCCTTTTCATGCATTTGTGTATGTACTGGTATTCCTAGGATTTTAAGGATATAAAAAGAATAATGTATGTCTAATGTATACATAAGCCCCCCATTGGGTTATCCAGCTTTAGGATATACCACTTTCTCCATTCTTTTATTCATCTTTTAAGGCTGCAAACTCTTCAGGACCAAGATTTTTCCTATTGATAAGTTCTTGCAGTACCTAACACATCATAGGCACTACTGTAATAATAGTAGGTCTATAGCTGTAGATATCTAGTACTCACCGGAGACAATTAAGTATACCTCCCAAACTGTTCCTACTATACTACTAGTGCTCCAAAGGGCATGGAGAAATGACTGAACCCCCCACCTCCCTCAGGGGTTATTACATTAAAGGATATCCCTTCTAGAATACACCTATGGGTCATTAGTTCACATTAAGTGGGATCTGATGGGTATTATCTTACCCCTAAATCAGGAATTTTCTCTTTTCAGCTCCTACGTGCAGCTGAGGTTGCAAACACAATTATGACTTTCCCTAAATCACCATGGCAATTTTATACCTGTTGCTTTATTCAATGGTTCTCCAAATGGACTCTCAAGGATGTCAACCTCTTCCTCAACAAACTGGATCAGCAAACCCTCTGATACTTGTGTTGACCTTCCATGCTTTACTTGATAAAGTTTTAAATCAAAGAATGTCCTTACCATACCCCACAGGTCACTCCATGACTCAATATTTGATCTAGTACATTTTGGCTAATCTCAATCCCACAATTCCTGGAGACATTAATCAGAAAGAACTGCTTGATACGAACTAAACCATAGATCTTAGAAGTGACTAACCCCATCCTCATCAGGACTGTGGAGGAGACTTGTGATTTGACATGATACTCATTCAGGCTAGATGAAGCCAGAGCAGGACTCAATCTAGCATTTCTAATTTTCAGTATACAGGAGACTAGCAGTGTCCTTATCACAGCTGACAATAGCAACATACAGTCCCTCCCCCAGAATCTTTACATCCTTCAGAAGTGTTAACCATCGAACTTCCCTGAGGCAGATTTCAGTTGGCTCCCAAACACTTCCATAGTTTCAGCACCTCCTGCCTAGTAGCTGACGCACCTGTAGTTCTTTGTGCCGCACTAGCAGATACTACACTAACATGGCCTGATTGATATCCTCTGTGCGCCATTCATTTGTCACTATTGCAAACTTAACACAGCTCCAGACCTTCCCCAGAGCCTCCTGAGATGGCACAGTGGTTGGTATAAGGCACAGGAGATACTTTGGAGAAAACATGTCTTTTAGTGAGGATGGCTCTGTTGATATCACCCTAGAGTCTGAAAGCTCCATCCTTTACTACACAGGCTTTCGAGAACAAGACACTCCCTCTTCGTAGTGCTTTGGGGGAGCTGGCAGATTTTCTGCATCTACCTCATCAGTCACTGCCTCCAGAGGTGATTATTTTTAGCTCCTTCATTCATACTATGGATATACAAGTCCCCAATCTTGCTTCCAAAAAGTGTTCAGTTGTCAGTGCTCTTTGGATGGTAGCACCCAACTGGTCCCCGTCACCTGTGTCAGACCTAGATGCAAGCTGGAGTGCTCCAGCAAGGGGTTTTTACCTGCAGTGACCGTATCATAGGGGGCTAGTTGATAGTTATTAAAAATGAGCAGCAATACCAGGATTCTTAGGTGTGACCCCACAAAGCTTCATTTCAAAGGCAAAATATCAGAACCCCACAGTGTGTCAGAAAGGCAGTTGCAGAGGTAAATTCTGGTTGAAATCATGTTGATACACAGCTAGAATGGCCTCAGCCACTTCTGCCTTACTCTGCCTTCCCCCAGATCCCCTAAACATTACTTCCCACATCAAATCTCAATGAGAAAACAGTTTGATTCAATGTTCATCAATGCATTCCAGCTCCTTGTGCTGCTGCTCCAACAGGAGAAGCAAATGTTCAAACTCAGGAGAGTGGCAACCCCAGATTTCCACCCATATGGAGATTTCCCTGTTTTATTCATTTGTATTTCTGTCATTCCAAACAAAGGGAGGCCCCACCCTAGGCAATTTTGGAAAATAAATCAGATGCCATCAGACACTCCTCAGACCACAAGACCACAGAAACAATGCAAGGAAACCTCAGCAACATATTGGTCTATATGTGAATAAGGGGAAGCTGGGAGGAATACATGGGAAATGGTGACCTTTTCTGTAAATGGACACAGTGAGAAGCTGGGATTTTGGCTTAGTTGCTCTGGGAAATCTGTGCGTGCTGGGGATGGTGGACACGGTGTTTAACAGAATCTCTGGTAACTAACCTTTTCATCTGTCCAGCGTGCACCTGAAACCCACCTCTGCAACTGGGGTAAAAAAGAGCTGCCCAGAGAGACTGACTTCACCCCAGTGTGAGGAATATCTCCCCAATGCATCCACAGCTCAGACAGACACTTAAGGATGTATCCTCATCTTGTGTTAAGTTCCTTAATCCTCTCTTCCTTGGAGGGGCCCATATTCATTTA
This sequence comes from Crocodylus siamensis, assembly GCF_052110815.1. Classification (NCBI taxonomy): domain Eukaryota; kingdom Metazoa; phylum Chordata; order Crocodylia; family Crocodylidae; genus Crocodylus; species Crocodylus siamensis. The sequence goes on along the minus strand of NC_143409.1, from coordinate 14,177,498 downwards.
CCCTCACTGAAGATCTGCTCCACTGATACACAAACCTCAGCAAAGGCTAGGCAGGGAGAACCACACGGCAGAGTTCCAATAGTTTTAAAAATAACCATGTTTATACCGCTCTGCATCGGAGGGAAAAACACAAGTGACCACTCTTTGCTGCTTCTCTTAGCCTCTTTCAGGCTGCAGTTCTCCCCCGACAGCCCACCAAACCCTCCTAATTACAATAAAATCCCCAGCAAAGAATAACACACTTACCTCTACTGGAGCCTGACTGTATCCCTCCTCTCAGGGCCAGAGGAGTTGCAGGCTAGCACACAGCAGCCCCCCAAAGCAGGGCAAAGGTGACTTTGGCATCTCTGCTTTCCCCAGCCTTACTTTGCCATATCTGTGTTCCCTTCCCAAGGTGACGCTGGCACAGCCTTCCTGTTAGCAGATGAGACCTGGTGAGGGTCAGCCCCTCACTACCTCCTGCTGCCCCACCCTCACACCTGGCAGCTTTGCTTCCAAAGCAGCAGAGTCCTCCCATTTTGCACAACAGCCCCTAGAGATACAGCATAATTAAACTTCCAGGGTCTGGTATCACACCATGCCCCGTGTCTCTGGGCAGCTTTGACACAGCTTAATGCTCAGCATGGGTGAGAAGACACTAAGCTCCTTGTCAGGGATTGCCTGACCTAGCTGTAAGGGCTTCCCCAAAGGTGGCAGTACCCATTCAGCTTGGAGAGACACCTAGGACCAGCTGTGACCTGGGATGGGTGCGTGAAAGCCAGAAATCTTACCAGGGGCCGGTCTGAACCAGAGGCACCTGGGAGCAGGCTTGGACGCCTGAGTCTGACATGACCGAAGCCGGGCGGTGCAACACGCTCCAATGTAAACCCACTGCAGAAGTGTCTGCCATGCTTACAGAAAGAGATTACATCCAGCCCATGCTGCGCTAGAGTTATTCCCTGAGGCTGGAGGGGAATAAAGGCAGAAAGGGCCAAGAAAGCCCCACAGATCCCCCTGGAACGAGATCCTCCGTGCGTCACTCAGGATCCCGCGGGGGCCGCGGGCACGCGGGCGCTGTCCGGGGCGTGGTGCTGCCGGGGCCGGCGCCGGGAGCGCGGGCGCTGTCCGCCCGGCCGTGCTGAAGCCCGCCTCTGCCCGGCCGCCGCCCGCCTGCGCTCGCCCGCCTCTCATGGCCTGGCTCCCATTCCCCGACGTGCAACAAAGGCGGCTCAAGGCGAGCTTTTCAATTACTAAGGACAGTAATTACGGGACAGGACAGGCGCCCCAGGCCATGAAAAGTTCACCCGCCCAGACAGCCTCCCGCGGGCTGGGCATGCGGCGCCAGGCGAGGACCACGCCGGCAGGAGGATTTGGGAGACTCGACCTCCCCTGAGTACAGGCGGCTTGCACTTTGCAGCCAGCTCGAGGTGCCGCCCACCTCTTGCCCACCTGCTGGGGTCCCCCTTGGCTGTGAGAGCTCGCCTAGGAAGCGGCTGTTTTCCCCCGGCGGAGGAGCACGGAGGCCGGGGAGGGGAAGGGCACATTTTCCGTGCAATGTGGAGTTGCAGCCAGGAGGACGCTGGCCATGAATTCCCCTTACTGTCACCGCTTAATGATCAGCGACTGGGTGGCTGGGGGAAGCAGAGACACACAGCGCAGCCCCTTTGTTAGCTCGCAGGGAGCAATTGTTCTCCAATTCAATTCGCGCTGGAGAGAATTCAAAGCCACCCGGTGCCCTCCCCTTGCCAGGAAAAATATAAAATATCAAAGGGGGGGGGGGGAGAAAGAGAGAGAGAGAGAACCTGGGAGCAATTTGTTCAATGCCAAACAACACGCACAGGGCTTTCACGAATGGGATTATTAGCGCTCAGCGAGACCTTGCAAAAGGGCAATTGCCATTTTCCGGGACAGGATGGCTCGCTGTCATGGACAGCTCCTGTGGCCGGGACTGGGGGGCTCCAGGAGACGCCGGCGACCCCCCTTCCACCACAGCTAGGAGAAGGCATCCGGCTCCCCGGCACAAGGCGGCCCCGGGCCCCTAAGGAGTCGAGGGGCGGGTGTCTCCCGGGGGCCCAGCAGCCCGTGTCGTGGGCCAGAGCCCGAGGGCGAGACGCAGCTCCCGCGGGCGGAGGGCGGGGAGACGCAACAAGCGGCGCGGCGCGATGGGCAGGGGCCTGGGCCGGCCGGGCTGGGGGTGCCAGCAACTCCGGCTCTGCCGCGCGCCCTCCCGAGGCAGGCTTGCCGCTGGGAGGCCGGGAGGAGGGGTGCCCTGCAAAGAGCTCTGGCTCCAGGGTCCTTTGGGGGGAAGGGGCGGGGGCTGCGTCCCCTTCAGCCCCGGCTTTGCTGAGCACCACTTGGTCCCGGATGCCTCTGCAAGGCAATCGGCGGCTGAGCGGCGTGGGCACTGGCTGCAGGGATGCCCCAGCCCGGCTCCCTGGGATCTCCGAGGGGAGACCCCGTCTCCGCCAGCCGCCCTGGCGCCCTACCTGTTGCCAGTCTAGACGCTCGCACTGGAGCCAGGCTGGGCGCGGGGGGGAGGCAACTCACGCAGGGGAGGATCCCATGGGCAAACTTTCTTCAGCTCCCTGCCCCAGGCAGGCAAAGCACAGGGAGGGAGGAGGCATCGCCCGGCGGTCTCCGGGGGGACATCGAGCCAGGAAGGAGTCTTACCTGCGGCGCTGGAAGGGGCTCCCTGCCTCCAGCTCCGGGCGAGGCGGCTCTGTGCGCGGCTCAGCCTCCACTACAAAAAGGGAGGGTTTCACAAGAGCCTGCTTCTGGTTTTCATGATGTCTTGCAGGGGGTCGGGGGCGGCGGGGGCTGGGGGAGGGATGGCAGCGATGCCGCGCTGTGGGCACAGCTTGCCCCTGGCACCTGCAGCCGGCTGGCGGAGGGCTGGGGTGGGGTGGGGGGGCTGGGATGGGGCGTGCAGGTTCCCCCCGTCCTTTTTATCAGGTGCAGAGACAATAGTCCTGTTGCAGCTGGAGACTGTCTCTTTAAACCCTTGATCAACCCACAGGTGGCCTGTCACCACCGTGGACATCCATGACGTCATCTTAAAGGAGGTAGGGATGAAGGAAAAAAAAATCCCACTTCAAAACAAAAGTCCCCGGGCGACCATGGCAACAGCTTGGAAATGTCAGCGCGGCTCAGCCCTGGCAGGGCTGCTCGCCTCCTGCACCGGGGCCGGGGCAGAGCCAGCTCCAGGCGCTGCAGCAGCGGCGCCGCAGCCAGGCTGGGCTGCCCAGGGCCGGCCAAGCCCCAAGCGGGGCTCTTCCCCCCGCCAGGAGCTTCCCGGCAGGATCAGGAGCCAGCCCAGAGAGGGCTGGCGTGTGGGTGTCCCTTGGCAGGAGCTGCCTGGGGGAGCAGGGAGGCTGGCTGCTTCCAGGGGGTCGGAACACACCAATTAGCTCCTCAAAGGGGCTTAAAATGCAGCTGCAGGTCCTTTTTTACCCCTGCATAATACCTACTGCCCCCCTCCCAACTGCCCATACACACACCTGGTCCTATTTGTTCCTTGTGGCCAGGGGATTATGGCTCTCGGCTATAGAGAGAGCTCAGTCCCTCTCCTGCCCCCTCTCCAGTGCCAGGCAGGGGCTTGGAGCCTGGCGTTGTTTGCTCGGAGAGGATAGAACGGATGGGGAGATCGTGGCAGCCGGAGCGGGGAGGGCTGTGGATTTGAAACACCTGCAGATCCTCCTTCTGGTGACCCTAAGAGGAGCGGGACCTTGGGGCTCAGATACTAGGGTGAGGAGTATGGTATAAATACTTGGCTCCATGTTGACTTGGAGGATTTCAGCTCTGGACTATTTATGCAATTTTGTGCAAAAGCAGAAGCATCAGTCTCCTCAGCGAGGTGAATGGGCTGCCTGGAAAACATCGCAACAAACTACCCTCCTAGCATCTGTGGCCATCCACCAGCTTCTACATGTGAAGGCAAAGATGGCCTTTGAAGCCTGCCTGGAGGGTCAGTTGATCTGTATTCTGGTAGGTGAAGTGAAGGAACCCAAAGTCAAAGGCCACCTTAAAAAATCCTTTTATTTTTTGATTTACATATATTCAGAAAGGGCTCTAGTTTGGGTGTGACAGCTGATGGCAGTGGTGGTAGTACTGGAGGAGGTGCGGGAAGCTTGGCTTCACTGTTTGGCAGCTCCCAGGCTATTTGGGGCTTTACAGGTCAGGGCTACTATTCTATTAAACAGTGTGGTTACCAGAGAATATGTTTAAATTGCTCTCCAAGCGATATGCTGATTAACAAGTGGATAGCTGCATTCTGCATTAGCTTCAGCTTCCCAATGGTCTCCTTGTACAGCTCCATGTGGAGTGTGTGACATGAATGTGATCTTGACAGAAGGAAGAGGCAGCTCATAGCTGGCCCATTTGCCTTGTTCCTTTGTCATTATGAAGTGCTTTGTCACACACCATGAAGGATGCAGAACACAGGTCCAGTCTACACTACAGTGGTTGACTGGGGGCATGAAAAGCTCTTGCTCCTTGGCTGAAATGACTATGCCAGCAAAACTCCCAGGGTGCACACAAGTATTTGGTCAAAGGAAGGCTTTGTCAGCTTAGCTTGTGGGATTCAGAGAGAAGTGTATGACTGACTGCTAACTCTGTTGGCATATGCTGCCTCCCCAGTAAGGAGCACTGATGGCAGACATATGCTGGCAAGGGTACAGTGGCAAGTGCTCTTCTCAGATGCATACAACACACAGGGCAACAGAGAAAAGGTGAAAAATGCAAAGAACATGCAGCAAAGGCTGCTATATTGCCTCCGTGACCAAAATGTGGCCTCTAAGGTTTTGTGCAACTGAAGGATGTTGCCATGTTTTCCCACACTGAGACTGTCTGCACACAGACCTAATGTGAAGTTAATATTTCTGAACTTTATTAAACTTTATTACAACTTTATTAAAAACTCTACTTAGTACCCTTCATCCAGGCAGTTCAAAATTCTTGGCAAACATTAATTAAGACTCCCCACAGACTCAAGAACTAAGTCAATATTGAATGAAGCGCTTTTTTTTGGCAACTAAGAAGCATAGAAATTAGAGATAGAAGAGGCCTTTGAAACCATTTTTTTTTCACTCCAACCCCCATCTAGGACTGGTTTGTTCCTGATATTTCTGGCCCCATCCATATGCAAGTTACTGAAGCAATAGAGGTTCCACTCTCTCCCCAAGAAGTAGCCTAGTGTATCTGGATACAAAGAAGACTAGAACTACAATGATGATAGTTCTCTTATAAATAAAAAATAGGCAGACCGTAGATTTCTTATATAGGAACTAAGTAGTTTTATCCTCCTTGGGAATACCTGAAGGATAGATCTCTTGATGTTTAACATAAAACCTTTTCATTGCATGAATGCAATGGCCTTTTATACTGAAATGGTATAAGGAAACATTCAGAAAGCAGCTTTTAAATGGCAAGTTGTTGTTTGTGTGGGCAGCAAGAGGTTTTGCAGATAAGAATGGCAGCACTCTGTTGAATCTGCTGGATGACCTGATGGCCCACCAGCCAAAGTGTTTGTGAGACTGTTGTATGCACGCTCTGAATTGCCTGGGTTTACCGCACCGGGTAGAAATGCAATTAACAAGCTGAGTGCGTTCTGAGAATTCAGTCCTTGAGAGGAAATAAACCTGAGGATGGGTAAGAAATACATTTCAGGGCTGAAGTGATCTTAACTATAGAACAGTGTTTGGACAAGCTCCTTTCTGAACAAATCCCAGGAAAGCCATATTTTTCTCTGGCACACTGTGTGAGGTCATGCTTAATGTTCAGGAGACTCTACAGACCTTCAGGCTTGTGGATTTTGCTATTTCTGTTGGCCTTAAAAGCTGTGGAGGAAAAGATTTAGGGTGGGAACACAGAGAATTTTCTGCTCTACAAATGTGCTCCTTGCAGGAGAAAGGCTTGCATTGCTTTGTAGCAATTTGGCACTCAAGGGTGTGCCTGGCTTGCTGTTAGGTGAGCCATTGCCTGTCACTAGTAGCATCCCCATAACCTTCCAGAGCAGACCCCACCTTGCATACGCCTGGCTCAAAGCAGGCACAGGGCTCTGGATTCAGCAGACTGTTAGTGAAAGGCCTAAGAAAGAACACAAGGAACCCACTAGTCCCCAGAAATGCTGCACCTGCATCAAACACTGTGGCACACATGGGAAATGTGTGCTTGCTACACACAGGAGGGAAGTAGCGAGGCAGCCTGAAACAGATGCTTTCCCACACAAAGTGGGAGTGTGATCAATGCTACAGGTCCAGAAAGCATGTCAGGGAAAGCACTTGGGCATTGCAAATAGCATGGCTGAGAAATCAAGCGGAGATTTTTTTTCCGCAGGATTTGATTCTGGAAGTAGGGCTCTCATTTACTTATATTTGTACAGAGTCCAGAACAACATTGGCAAAGACCTGGCTAAAGCCTCTTGGTACTATACAATACAACTGGGAGTTATGACAGGCCGTGTTGGGAGGATAAGATTGCCCCAGAGGAATAGGAGCAAGGTGGAAAGTGTACCAGAAAGGTATAAGACCTTTCTTACACAAGGGCTTTGAGATGTCTATGGACTTGAAACATCTCTGAATAGGAAGATAAATTCTTAAATATGAAGACCTGCTCTTCCTAGCTTTCCACAAGCAGGACATGCTTCACCAGAGTCCCAGTCCCTGTCCATATCCCAAACTTGGACCCCAGAGACTCTGATTTTACTTTTTCGGTTAAAACAGGAACTGGGAAAAAATTGTTAACACTCAGGATTTCTTCCTTTCAGACACGTAGCACAGTTTTTGCATACAAGTAAAAGGTATCCCCCCCCAGTGAGGAGAAACAGCCCATTTCAGAAGATAGCCAGAATTGTCCGAAATGGAATAATAAGGTTTTCACAATTGACCAGTTGATGTTTCTCAGTGTATTAGCAGCACTGATACTGTTGGAGACAATAAAACAGTAGCTGCATAATAGGTGAGATTCCCACTGCGTCACATACATAGACTTGGCCCTGACCTACCCTCTTCATGAGATTTGTCTTTATTCTTAAAATATATAAGAATGGCCCCAGGCAAGATTGTACTTACAAAGGTAGACCTTCGTCTACAATTTCTAGTTTTTTCCTTTGCCTGATCTCCCAGCTCTCTTCCGGAGCAAGAGACTCTTAGCTGTTTATAACCCTGAATTGATGTTAATGAGATCTATCTGGTGTAAGTGCCTGGAGGATTTATCTGGATGGTACTGCTCCACCACTGCACGCAGCCCTGCTGCCTGGCACCTGGTCACAATCAGTTGGTATCAACTACTTCTATTATCACTGTGGCCTCCCTCTCCTATGAAATAATAAAAGAGAATGTGTAGGATTACTAGGATGAAAGAATAACCTATTTTTTGAGAGGAGGTAGGAGCAGCTTGCCATGTGTACCCTGGCAAGACTGAGAGGGGATATGATTGCTGCCCATAAATATATCTGGAAAGAAAAGAATTTTTAAGCTAAAAGCCAACATTGGCACAAGAACAAAAGGGTATAAGCTGTTTGTGAATAAATTTATGCGACAAATTGAGAGAAGGTTCCTAACTTTCAGAAGAATCGGGTTCTGGAGCAGCTGTCCAATGGGAATAGAAAGGACAAAAACATATATCAAGATGGATTTTATGAAAAGCATTCTAGACATGGTGCCAGTGAAAGCAGGGGACTGCATTCAATAAGTCACAGGGTCCTGGGTCATGAATATACAGAGTGGTGAAGGAGCTGATCTGTTTGCTTGTGCACACTCTCCCAGCCACTCCTGAGAACTTAGCTTGGTTGGCTCCGTCACTATCGCATTGTTACCAGCCTCTCTTTTGGATTAAGAGTAACTAAAGTGGCCACAGCTGAAGTGTAAAACTGAAATGCTCGAAAAAAGTAGCCAACGCAAGGGGGCTAAGTCTTTGAAGAGCAGTTTATTTATTTATTTATTTTTTGCAGGATGATGTAGGCTTCAGGGATTTTGGGAAGGCATTACCCTCCCTAATGATTTGGGCTGGACCTTGAATGAACACTGGTGGTGATGAGCAGGCATTTGAATACTTTTGGCGTTTTTCACTGGAATAGTTATATGAAGTGCTTGGTAGCTCAAATGGATGTTTGTGTCTTGCATGTCCTTCAGCAAAGAGAAGCATGGTTATCTTCTTAGCAACATCGAGAAGCAGGAATCCCAGACATATCATGATAAAGGGCCTGGCAAAATGCTCACTAATTCCACAGTTACAATCAGGAACTGTTACTTTTCCTTTGGACTCAAGGGGGCCAAGCAGGTAGCAAGGGTGCCCCAGTCATGGCTGGATCTTAGCTATCTGCCCTTGTCCTTTCCTTTGTCAAACATAATGTAACCAGAACCCAAACCTGAACAGTAGCATCTCTTCAAGGTTGTGAACAGATTTATAAACTTCCCCTTACACATCTACCTGGAAATAGGCTGTAGCATCTCTCTCCCCTCCTGACAACTTTATGGGGCTCAGATTAAATTTATGGGCCAATTAAAATGTTGCTTGGCAGATGGTGTAGACAGACTGTATAGCCTCAGCCCTGATTGCTTGTTGGCATAAAGAATGAGGGCTGCCATTGCCCACTGTCAGTCGGCAGGTTACAGCCAGCTCCCCACAGGTGCAGTCGCAGATCTGGTGTGAAGCTGCCTATGTGCAGGTCACCAGGAGAGTATATAAGAAGCAGCAGGAGAAATTATCCAGAGAAGAAAGCATAGAAATGAGTGCCCCAAGAGGGGTGAGACGCCTCGAAGCTCTTTCCATGTGAGTTCTGAGGAAGCATGCATGCCACTCTGTCCTCTTCAGGAAAACCAAACATCTCAGCAAGGAGGTCATTTTAAACTGAGCACAGCTCAGACCCACAGACAATACTTGCCTTGTACTTGTGCTCTGCTATGGATTAAAGGCTATTGTTCCAGGGCATATTCTTTTGGGCATGTCCCGTACAAAACACTGGTTAGCAGAACAAAAGCCGTTCTCCTGGGGAGGCTGGAATCAAGCTGGACAGCAGGGACTGGAAGGTCAAGGACCCTGAGCTGCACCCTCTCTCCTCTGTGCATGTGTGTCTGTGAGAGAGAGTGTGTGTGCATGTGTGTGTCCCCAAGCTCTCTCTGCCTGGCTTGGCCTCTCTCAGGCACGTCTGCATGTTTGCTTCTCTCTTGTCGTGCTTCAGTGCAGAGGCTCCTTCCAGTCCCTACTTTGCAGTAGATCCCTTTGTCTCAAAGCTTTTTCATTACAAGCCCACTGGAGACTGAGCTTTGCTCCTTGGCTTGTCTCAGACCCCCTGTGAGTGCTGATGATTCCCCATGGTGTATTACATTTAGAATCAATAAAGGCTTATTGTGCATCATGTAAATCCCAGCTGGTTAGCCCCAATATGCCAGAGAGGATCAGTGCCCTCCCAGCTCCCTCCCCTGGGCACACTCCAAGCTCATCAAAGATCATGATAATGAAGTTATTAGGAACTGCTAATAACTACTGTATTAAATGGGTCTTTTGTCTCTTTAGCTGCCTTTCTGTGCGTGTGTGTCTGGCTGCTGTTTTTCCTGCCAGCTGCTGTGTGTTTGGATGCTCTTTGGTATTTAGTTTTATCCTATTAAGGTGGATCTCAATTAATTACACAGGAGGGAAAGAGACAAAGAGGAAATTTGGGGCCCATTAATTTAAGTCTTGTCATCATGTTTGTGTAACTCAGTGGAAATGATAAGACTGAGGATGACCAAAAAGCCCAGGTGGGTTGGGAAGTTAACATGCTACCCTATCACCTCTGGAGGCTAGAATTCAGCTTTTGATTCCTTCTCTATGGAAATGAGTTTGGGCTCAGGGTAATCCCCAGGCCGCTGGGTGCAGGACCACACTGTGAAAGCTACCCTTCCTTCAGACGTGACCTGGAGGGGCTTCTGGAATAGAGAGGTGCACTGGAGGATCCAGATTCAGAGGCAGTAGCAGGAGTGTCTGGAAAAGTTTGGGACGGGATGAGCAAAGGTGCTGCAGATCACAGACCCAGGAATGATATCAGAGCTGCACAAGGGGAGGAAACTGAACCAAAGCTACCTCAGTTGTCTCTTCTCAGTGATCTTATCCTGCCCGATCCATAAGCACTGGGCTTTAGCACCTTCAGCCAAAATGAAGACATTAAAAAGGCTAGAGAAAAGGGAACATAGTGCTGCCAGCTGGGCATGGGGGCACCTCCCTGCCACTAAGTCCCTGTCAATAGCCACAGACCAGGAAGTTCCTGTCATTAGGATTAGCAACAGAAGGCTCAGGCACAAGGAGATGGAGACTCTACACTAGCATGAAGCACAACACTGATCTCTCAACACCCACCACCTGCTTCAGCTCAATCCCCAAATACCCGCCTCTCTGGAGCAGTAGTGGAGATGTGATGCCCCATGTTCCCTTTTACCCTTCTGCCAGCCAGGCAGGTACTGGTGGCTGGGTTTATTTAAAACACCATGCCTCATTAAACCACAGCCAGAGTGAGAGAAGCCTGTACTCGCTCTGAAGTTCAAAGGTGGTAGTAACAGATGTCCCTATCAGCTTTACACCACCTGAGGCTGGCCGGGTGCTGTTTGTTTAACAGCGCCATCAGTAACTGATTATTGGCAGCGGCAGGGAACATCTGTTCAATTTACAGAAATGGCCACGCAGCCCCTCTCTCACCTGACATCCTCCCTGGTTTTTATTGAATCTTTGGTGCTCGCAATTACCTCTAATTTCATTGCCAGCCTTGTGAAGAAAGCACTTCCCCTCCAGCTACTGCAAGACACTTTTATGTCCCCTTCCCTCTGCCTTCATATTGTCCCTTTATCATACACATGGGCAGCGCTCAGACACAGCAGTGAAGGCAGCAGAGGATTCTGCATGGCATTTGTTCTTCATATGGCCAGGCTTGGGAGCCTTGGGTGGCCTCCATTTTAACAGGAAGCCTTGTGATCTCACGTGTTATCTGGTATGACTGCATGGGCCATGTCTTGTATGTTAAAACTGCTCTATGTGCCTGAAATGAAATAAAGGTTAAACTATACAGCCAGAAATTGAGGTGAGATAGGCAGCACAAAAGGTGACTGATAGATGGCCACTTGGTTCAACAGATAAAAGTAGTGCATACATCTGTGGGATAGCATTACTATTTCCAACTTGGGAAGGACTATTTGTGCCACTCTTGGTCTATCTCAGCAATGTTTTCGTCGGAGTGTACATGTATAATATACATAATATACATGTACACTGAGAGCCTGGCCCACAGCATCTTCTCCTCAGGCTCAGGTTCCCAAACAGCTCAGGCATTGCTCTTTGGTCCTAACCCACCTTGCTCCATCCTGCTTTGCACAGCTCTGTCAATGACTCTCCATTATCACCTGGGGTCTCAGCCCACTTCTCCAGAGGTGACTAATCTAAGCCTATAGTTGCACGGGACTGCCACACTATATTTTCCACCCCCAAAACTGGGATCTGGGTTCTTGTATTCTTTCCTTGTGGAGAGTCACATAAGGGGACTAGATGAAATGTATCCCCTTTCTATAACATGATGATTATTAATAATGAACACAGTTTGCAGCACTGCCTGTAGTAAAGTCGTCTGACACTTTCAATGATAACACCCTGTTTTCCAGTTGCTTAGGACTTTGGCAGGATTTATCTGGTCAGACTCAAATCTTCCATCCTGGTGTATGCCTCAAACTGAAACTTTTGAGAAAATCTAAAAAATAAAAAAAAAATCCAGCTATTTCAGAGAAGGAGTTTAAGAAAAATAAACTGTTCTGCCCATACTGAAAAATTATTCCAGCTACTCTTGAACCTCCCCAATTCAGAACAGGGACTTGAAATCTGGCAGGAGGGATTCCCTTGGTGTCAGAGGGTTTTTTTGCAGCTATTCCCATATTACCAGACTTTGAAAAGTATCAACTTGCACATAGTTAGCATGTGTCCCACATTCTAGTCCTGCATAATGCGGAGACTGTAATTGCCTGCTTAGCCTGGGTGGCGGGTGCACGGTCTACTTGTTAAATAGCCCGTGGGCCCAGGGCTGCTCAGGAGGGGCCACAAGTCCCCTGTAAATATGTGGGAGCAATTTTCTCCAGATTCCATCTGTGGCAAGTATGTACCAATTCACCATCAGCGGGATAACTAGGAAAGTTTGTGGCATGCATCTGGATCAAGCTTAAACTCATGGTTCTGAAGCTAGATTCATAGATGTTAGGGGCTGGAAAGGACCTTACAAGATCATCAGGTCCAGCCCCTCTGCACTTGTGCAGGAAAGACCGCTGGGGTCAGATGACCACAGCAAGATGGGCATCAAGATACTTTTTGAAGATTGCCAGGGTTGGTGACTGTTCCAGACCCTCAGTACTTGACTTGTAAAGAAGTTTTTCCTTATGCCCAATCTGAAGCAATTTTTAACCAGTTGGTCCCCATTGTTTCTTGTCTTTCCCTGGGATGCCTTGGTAAACAGAGGCTCCCCCAGGCCCTGATGTACGCCCCTGATATACTTATAGGCTGCCACCAAGTCCCCTCTAAGTCTTCTCTTCTCCAGGCTGAACAGTCCCATGTCTTTCAGCCTCTCCTCATATGACCTGCTCTCCAGACCTCTAATCACACACGTGGTCCTCCTTTGGACTCTCCCCATCCTTCCTCAAGTACGGTACCCAGAACTGGATGCAGTACTCCAGCTGCAGTCTCACCAAGGCTGAGTAGAGTGGGAGGATGACTTAGTCTTAGAAACGAGTCATAGAGCAAGGCGCCATGACCCAAACACATCCTGTCTTAGAAAAAAAAAACCTATGAAAGAAGGTAATACTTCTGCATTTGAAGTACAGTGTATAGGTAGTAAGCTTGCCAGTTACACTGTGCATCTGAGGGATAAAAAGAAATATTACCTAGCTGCACCATAACTTAACAGAGGTCTTTTAAATGTCATCTGACATTTCTGTTGTGCTGATGCTGAGCAGCCCTTTGTGAGGACTGGGATCCTTCTTGTTCTGGGTGCTGTATGGATCCGTTGCTCAAGGAGCAGTCCGAACCATGTGTGCAGCAAACTCAATACAGATAGGTGCCTAGAGGAACAAGACCTTTCTCTCTCACTCCAAGACTGGTAGGTAAATAACCTCCACTCACTGCACGTGCAAAACAACATGAATTTATATATAGAGAGAAAGAGTATCTATTGGATGGGAAATATAACCCCTCTCCCTTAGGTACTCTGCTATGGGCTCTGTGCCAGCTCATGCAGCTCCTTTGGGATCTGCATGCACTGGAGACCCGGTTTTAGTAGTACAAGGTTTCAGTCTAGCTACAGGGCAGAGGACTCCCAGGCAGCTAAGAATGAAGGGGAGTACGTCATGAAGCTCAGTGAATGGAGAGAAACCACCGAACCCTTTGAGCCTTATGTACCAGCTTTCTTGCAAAGGGGCTTGCAGGGAGAAGCAACCCTCTGCCTCGAGGAGAGAGCATGAGCAGAGCTGGGCATCAAGTCCTGCCTTCTTGTTTGTTTGCACAGTCCAGCCCAGAGGCACCAAAGTGGGTGTTGGAGTCAAATCTCCTTAATGGGACGGTCATTACAAAGCTGCTGAGCTGGCGGTTTTGTCTGCTGCAGAGACTGAGAAGCCATCTCTGGTGGCTAAAAGTATATGTAGGGCCAACAGTGCCAGCCTCCTCCCCTCCTCAATCCTAGCAGCCAGCAGGGCCCCACTCAGCCCTCCAACCATGCAGCAAAGATACCTCTTCTAGCATTTTCGACAATGTCCCCTGCCCACCCCCTCCCCTCAACCCCATATCTCTTTTATATTTATGGCACTTATATCCCCGCTTTATGAAGTAGCTCAAAGTGCCTGAGCTGTCTGTGCCAGGAATGTGTAATAAGCCACTCAGGCTCAGAGAGAGAGGCCAGGCCAGCAGCCGGCAAATGGAACTCGAGAGACCCCTGACATTCTTCCTTTCAAATAAAAATAGAAGAGGGGAAAAAGGCAAGTGCCCCTCCAGTCCATCCTCTCAGCTCCCACTCCCTCGCCTGTGTCACTAATGCAGAGGGCGAGGGAGGAAGAGCTGCTAAAAGCCTTGGCGGACGCGAGCCCCAGATTGCTGCACAAACCTGAGGAGAAACAAAAAGCTTTCAAGCCCTTTAAAAACAAACAAGTGCGGCCCCTCCTGAGCAGCCCCGGGCCCGCTGGCCATTCCACAGGTAGACCGTGCACCCGCCACCCGGGCTAAGCAGGCAATTACAGTCCCCGCATTATGCAGAGATGGATAGGAAATGAGTTGGGAAAATAAAATCAAGGAGTGGAGTAGATTTTAAAATGGGATGAATTTAGCATTGGTGAAAGTGAGGGACTAAAAGCTAATGGAGAAAGTTAGGCATGGTATGAAGAGGTGATGGGCAGCCTGTCTGCTGAGGACACAGCCCTGATCTGCAGCTCCCCTGCAGTCCTCAGCTCCCCATCTCACCCCCAGCACTGCTAGTGTACCTCAGGCCTGACCTTTTGCCTGGGCTGTTCCAGTCCCAGTCTCCCCTTCAAGCCCCACCAGTATATCTAACTTGTCAGCTGCCTGCAGTTTCCGCTGCTGCCCTGGTTCTGGTGTCTGCCCTTTCTCTCCGATCCAGACCCGGGGTGTCTCATGACTCATGAGTCTAGTCTGGGGACTACGTACACAGCTGTGACAACTTTGTCCTGACCTAAAGCACCCACTCTTCCTTCAGGCTTTGGCACCAGCTCACAGTTCAGTTTGGGTTTATAACACTCCATCTTATTGCGGATCTTCCACAGACACCCGTATGAAAAAACAGCTGTGCCTGGGTGAGGCAGATTTAAAAAGGCATTGTGGAGAGGACAAGGGAGGTTGGGACTGGATTGAAAGAAAAAGCATCCTTGCAGAGGAAGTGTTTGCAGCAGTGGATGGTGTCACGCAGGAGGCCAGTCTTTCAGGTGGCAGACTGACATGAGAGGAGCTTAGTGACCTCCAGTTTGTGTCGAAGAAAATTGACATGCTCATATGTGACTTGGTAAGCAAACTGGTGATGACTCCACCACAGGTCACCTGTGGCGCTGGGATGTGGCGTGAGACTAACCAGTGAATCATTTTGGAGTGATTGCGGGCCCTGTCCTCTGATCTGTCTGCAGGCAAAGCTTGTGCTGTTCCTTATAGGGTGGCATCACATGTCCTGTAGGACTGAATTCAACTTTCAAATCCCATGTGTTCTCTCCCAAATCTTAGCATACCTGTGAGCCAGGGGTGAAGATGCTGGGGAGAAATTTATCTGAACAACTGCAAGGCACCAGAGGCCAGGAGCTGCATCTTCTCACTAGGTTGCAGATTACCTTCTAGTCCACTGCAATACCAACAGCAGCTCTTGGACCTCTCTGAAAAGGTGGGAGGTTTATTGTGTCAGTATGACCAAGCTCTGTTGAATATTCATGTTTGGGTTTTTTTGTTTTGGGATTTTTTCCCCCAAAACTGCAGGTGCATCAGCTAGGTGAGAAACAAATTTTGCCACCAAAAATCCACTTTAGACATGATGTCAAGGCTTTGACCTGCACTACCTACAGATTTTGAACCTCTGGGGTAGCAGAAACCTCCCAGGGGCAGTAATTTAGTTGTGCTAGGAGGACTGTGATGCACAATTGTCCAAGCAACAAAGCAAAGGGAAAGGGAAAAGAAATGCTAATACAATTAGCAAATGGCAATGAGAACTACCGAAATATAAAGACAGAATGGCAAATCCATGACCCGGCTAGGGAAACGCCGAGTGCACAGAGAAAATAGGAGATGGGAACTCCTCTGTTGTCTCATCTATAAATGAAGCTTTTCTGGTATACCTCAGGCAATAAGCAGAAGGAACAGGGTAGTGCAGGTGCTCACCTCCAATGCTGTGGAAACAAGGGAATGGCTGATGTTTGCACAGATACTAGCTGAACTAGAAATTATTCCCTCGTGTCAGATGGATGGAAACCTGCCACAGTCTGGATGCAGTACAACTAACAACTGCAGTACAGGATTTGGCCCAGCCTGATTCAAATGAGCAAGATCTGTTGAAATGCTCTGTGCCCTGTGCTCTCACATATGTCACTGTCTCAGCAGCAGGGTAAATATCAGCAATGGTGAAACTACAGGTACAGTAGAAATGCTTCATCTCGGGGTAGTTGTCATAGGCCTTAGTGGTCAGATTAGTGTACCAGTATGGCTCCACTGGTCCCTTCTTATGAATGATTGTATTCATAGTCTTATCTGTTTTGAGTGCCAGTGGATGGGGGATTTGGGGATGGATGAGGGAGGGGACAGAGCCAGTGTCTACTTGTCCTTGTAGCTGTGAGGACTGAGTGTCCAAGTCTTTCCCTTGGAGTTGTGGATGCAGAACTCTCTAATATCAGGCCCTCAGCAGCTGTGAGAGAGGACAGAAGACGTTGCAGAAACAATTTAACAGCAAATTCCTCTTTTGTTCCATTTTGCTCTGCCTCTCACGCTATTTTGGGAGCAAACGTGTTTGCATAAGAGACACTTTGCAGTAGTTGTTTTATTCCTGCAGATCCATATAGCACTGGCATTTTTTTTTCTTTTGCAGCTTGCACTGTCTTTGGCAAAGGGATCTGTTGAGACAGAAGCTGCAGCTTGTCAGCCTTTCAATTTGTGAGGGATGGGATGGGAGGAGAGGAGAAATGGGGTCATGAACTGTCTTTTCACCTGGCCTCCCTGTTGCAGGTGATGGAGAACAGAGTGGAAATTCTCCCCACACTTTATGAGCCACGACCTCTTTTGTTTGTCCCCCTCCCCATCATGCTGTGAGATGCAAACATGTTTCTTTACAGTCAGACGGAAATCACGTATTGGGAAGTTGGATCCCATAAAAGACACCCCGTAGAAAAGATCACAAAATTATGTCCTTCTGCTTTGAAAACCAGGAGACCATCTGCACCCCAGGGATATTGTCTCGTGAGCCAATTTTCAGCTCTGCAGTCTCTCTTTTCCACTTTTTCATTTAGGCTGTTTCTTTCTTGTGATGAGCCAAAGTTGCCACAGTAAGATCTGGCAAGTACTGCATTAAAAGCACTCTTTCAGCTTTAGGTGGAGATGACCATGTTTAATAGGACTATGCATGTAAAAAGGACAAAGAGATTCTGCTCCCCACTACATCTCCTGTATGAGATTCCAGCCCTAGGAAAGGCCCTCTCATTTCTACTTCTCTTTTTGTTGTCTCTACTCACTACCTGCCAAAAAGCAGTATTTCTGAAGGACAGGACCAAGGTGCTTCTAGAAGTGAGTGGGATCAGGCAATATACTTGTCCCTACACCAGTCAGAGTTGACTGGCTTCCCACCAAGGACCGCTCTGACCAATTAGTGGCCAATACCTAGAATGGAGACTGAGGAACACAACACAAGCAATGATGCTGAGGCAACAGAGGGAAGCCTTGGATGGAGGAACCTCCTCTGCTCTAATGCCCACACTGTGGGGGAGGCTTTTTCAGGTTATCAGGAATAATCAGAGTTAATTGAAAAATGTTGAGCAACAGGTGCTAATTCCTGGGGGAAGGTGAGGGATGGCTGAAACACTGCACTGCAATGCTGCAGTTTTACATCAGCTCAGGGAAAGACAGTGGTGAAAAACTGACATAGAGATTCAGTCCCTTGTACAGATTTTCCCTCTCATTGCTACATCTGAAAGATGTGCAAGTCAGAAGTATGTCCTCTCCTCATCTCTTGACAACACTTCTGTTGTCTCTTGTCATGAATAGAAAGGGTTCCCAAAATGAATGATCCATGCTGCTGAGCTACTACTTTTCTACCATTTTAACTTGTTGGGCTGAGGGGCCTGGTACATCTAGGTAGGAGCCAGGACTGACAATAAATCCAAGCAGAGCAGTTAATTCTGAGCAGCCCCCCAGCATGAGAAAAGATGTCTTACTACAATGGGAATTAGATTCTGCCCCTGTGTTGCAAGGCAAACTGTGAATCCCAGTAAGAAAAGGCAGAAGGAAAATAACTCAAATCTGGACAAGGGCCCAGATCAGAAAAGTTTTCCTTATTGGCATCCCAGCAGAGAGAGACTAAGAAGGCCCTGGAGATGAACTCTCTTGTGCCTTTGAAATTCCTCTTTGCTGGAGGAGTTGATGTGCGGGGAAGTAACTGCATACTTGCTATTGCCTGCAGTGAGGGCCTGCAGAGGCATCAGTCCCCAGAGTGGCTGTACTTGTCACCAGCCCAACATTCACACTGGAGATGAATAACCCACTGGGTTGTGCAGTGTCCTGGTAGCAAGAGTTGAGCAGCATCCACCAGGGACTGGTTCCATGTGCAGCTTAAGACATTATTTTCATCATGTGTAATTGTCAATGTGGAGATCTGTGGTTGAATTAAACACTCAATACACAACACAGATGTTGCTGAGACTTCTGCTGAGATGAGACAGAGAATTTCTGTCTCATCTCAGCGTCCGGCCCTTCCCCTTCCTCGCCGCGTGCTCCTTTCCTTGCCGCGACCCTTGCCGAGGCCCCCGCGCGCCCGCGGGCACGCGTCGTTCCCGGGGGGTAGGAGCACGGGCCCGAGGCCCCCGCGGGCAGCCCTGTGTCGCCACATGAATAGTCAACAGAATTTCTAAATGCTGACGAAAAGCAGGGGCAAGATTGTCGGTTGGGGCCTGGATGAGGAGGCCAGTCCATGTGATTTCCTTCTCAGAATGAGACCTGCCTCCACAGCACAGATATGGTGAGCTTGGTCATCACAGGTTGTGAAGGCATTGCATTGGGTTCATTGGAAAATCAGGTCAGAAGGGACCTCAAGTGGTGACATCCAGCCCAGCCCCCTGCTTAAGCAAACTGGCCCAGCCAAGGGTCTGTCCAGCCTGGTTTTGAAAACATTCAGGGATGGAGGTTTGACAACATTTCTAGGCTGATCAAAGTGGGGGTGGGGGCAATGGTGCAGTCCATCCCTCTTTGATTCCTGCTCCGCCTAAACTTTAAAACCAACTGCCTGGGAGGGAGAGCATCACATTTCTATTCAGTCACTGGTGAGAGTCTGTTGACTTCATGGCTTATTGTCATCTCCTGAATTTCTGCGAATTTTTCTCCACTCCACAGCTGGTTACGACCCTCTCTCCTTTTTAATGATCTAGATGTTCCACTATGCACACTATCCTTTCTCTTGCAGTGTTGCTGTCTGCCAGTCCTTCCTGGGAATGATTGTGTAACAGCGAGGTTGTTGCTGTGGTGGTCCAGAAATGTGAGAGGCAGGGTTTTCTTAGGGTAATATCTTTTATTGGACTGACCATGTAGAACTCTGAAGTTCTCATGGTTGTGTTACATATACAGAGTTGTGTGTGTTCGTAAGAGGACTGCAGCTGATGAGTCCCCTTGGAATGATGTTATGTTCATTGCAAAGGCTTAAGAAGATGTCACTGTTATTCCAAATTTATTCTGCATAGTTGTGCTGTATATAGTTGTGTATGACTGCATTTCTTGCACAGGATCTGCAATCCTCCAGGTATGGCTTGAAATCTTGTGGTTGCCACAGGAAACACTACAATGACGCATGGAAAGCAGACTTCAAGAAAACAGATGCAATGTCAAAACCTGGGAGGAGCTGGCTCCCAACCAACTCCAGTGGCACCGCAACCTCAACCAAACAGCTGCTCGTTTTGAGGTAAAGCATCTCATCCTTGAAGCAGAGACGAGAGAGTGGAGGAAGGAAAAGGAGAGAAATCCTGGCCTGTGGCCTACTCTCCCCTGCAAAAAGATCAGATCTTCAACTTCTGTGGACAGGTCTGTGGCTCAAGGTTTGGACTCTTAAGTCACCTCAGGACTCATCAGTGAGTTGTGGCAGGGAACATCCTCTAATTGAGGGGCCAACACATAGGAACACAACATCATGCCAAGGTGACTCATAGATTTAGTAGATTTTTAGGGTCAGAGGGGACCTTAGTACAGTAGATCATCAAGTCCGACCCCCTGCCCTGGGCAGGAAAGAGCGCTGGGGTCAGATGACTCCACCCAGGTGCTAGTCCAGTCTCCTCTTAAAGACCTCCAAGGTAGGAGTGACTCATCATCTGCAATCCTCCAGCCAACACACACAACTTCACATACGCAACTCTGGAGTACAACACAGCTGGTCCAATAAAAAATATCACCTTAAGAAACCCTTGCCTTCCTCACAATGGCTCTTTCACAGCCCAGCAGTCTGTTTTCAGCTCTCGCTAAAACGCTGAACTCAGGCATGGTCACACGAACCCAGGTGTAGAAATGACTGATGAGGAAGTCCCAGGGGCCCATGGAGGCATTCAAGGAGGTGAGAGTTTCTTCTAGGAATTGGAACAAGAAACATACAGGGGGTTGTAATGGCTGTAGGACTAACACTGTATTGGCTTTTGACTATTTTTAATGTATTTTCCCTGCTTTGCTCTTGCAAGGAATTGTAAGGTGCTGCCCCAGCATATTGTGAAGCCTTTCATTTCTGTGCCACTGGAGAAAGATGATGGTCCTGTCTGGGATGCTCTACACCCCCTTGATCCTTCCCAAGGCCCAGCTGTGCCTGTCTCTACAGCACTCAGAGCCAGAGAGTCCCTCCTAAGCCCCAGCCTCGATGCCCAGGCCCTCACTGCTAGCTCAGGCCCCTCAGGGTTGGGGAGCATGGGTGCCGGTGTTGCCAGGTCTTAAATATGAAATTATTGTATTGGAAGCTCAAATTATCGCACGCTGAAAAAAAGGTAGGCAAATAAGTCTTATTCATATTTCCTTTATATTGCTCACTGTAAGGGCAAGTGAGTGAGTGAGAACTGAATCATCAAAGTTGAAGCATTTCTTTATTTCGAGGCAGAGAAGAGGACTGCAACAGCAAAGAGTACACCGAGGTGAATGGATTGGAGGAAAGCAGCAGCAACAGCAGCAGTGGGTCTACCAGTGGGAGCTGGATTGACAGCAGCAGCAACACGGACAACAGATGAACTGAGACTTTAACCCTGTAACTGGGGTGGGGATTAAGGGAGTGTGATTTTGGGGTTGGGAGCCTGGTGGGCTTTTTGCACAGGTGTGCAGGTCCACGGGTGTGTATATTGTAACAGGTTTATGGTTTTCCTTTTGGTGTGCATGAAAATGTGATGAAAGATGACTAGAAAGTATAGATATATAGATATATATTTTTACAAACAAAAAAAATTCTTCATTTGGAGGCAAGCCATCATGGGAAAGTGCTGACAGCAAACCCCAAAGTCAGTTCAGACTCCCTGAGAATGACTTGGGCTTGCTACTACATCATACTACATCAGTTATTTGAGCTAATAAAATAAAATAAAATAATTTGTATCAAATTATTTATCATATAATTTGATCTAATAAAATAATTCATAGATTTCATAGACATTAGGGATAGAAGGGACTTTGGGAGATAATTGGGTCCAGCCCCCTGCCCAAAGGTCAGGAAGTCAGCTGGGGTCAGATTACTCCAGCAAGACAATCATCCAGGCATTTCTTAAATTATTGATCTAATAACATTATTTGATTATTTGACAATTATTTGATCTAATAAAATAAAACAAGACCGGATTGACCCAAAGAAACGTGTCTGACAATCATGACTGTCCATTTCTGAACACTTCGATCACACAAGGGTTGACATGATGGTACAACCAACTTGCCATAGGCTGCACCCATGAG
Organism: Crocodylus siamensis; assembly: GCF_052110815.1. Taxonomy (NCBI): domain Eukaryota; kingdom Metazoa; phylum Chordata; order Crocodylia; family Crocodylidae; genus Crocodylus; species Crocodylus siamensis. The sequence goes on along the minus strand of NC_143409.1, from coordinate 14,155,880 downwards.
CGTTATTTGAGCTAATCCAATAGAATAAGGAAAATGAGTTGGTTTAATAAAAGAGATCGGATTGGCCCAAAGAAACGTGTCGGTCAACCATGACTCTGCATTCCTGAACACTTTGAAGGGTGGACACGATGCTACCACCACCACCACCACCATCCCCGCACGGTCGCCAACACCCCCCAGCGCCGCCTCCGCCCGCCAGGGGCCGCTGCTGCCGCAGAGCGCGAGAGGACACTCTACCTCGCCCATCCCCTCCCCCCGCGCCGCGTCCTCTATGGTCTCAGGGGGTCACTTCCGGGCCGCTCTGGCCCTGCGCAGTCGTTCGCAGCGGCGCAGTGGCGGAAAGATGGCGGCCGCCATGGCGTGAGGGGCCGCGGCAGCCGGGCCGGGCCGGGCCCCGTATGGAGGCCGAGGCGCAGACGCTGCGGCCGCGCCGCATCCAGAACCAGAACGTGATCCACCGGCTGGAGCGGCGGCGCCTCAGCTCGGGCCGCGCGGGGACGCACTGGCACCAGGTGCGCGTCTTCCACCAGAACGTCTTCCCCAACTTCACCGTGGTGAACGTGGAGAAGCCGCCCTGCTTCCTGCGCAAGTTCTCGCCTGACGGCCGCTACTTCATCGCCTTCTCGTCCGACCAGACCTCGCTGGAGATCTACGAGTACCAGGGCTGCCAGGCGGCCGAGGACCTGCTGCAGGGCTACGAGGGCGAGATCCTGGCCAATGGCAACGACCAGCGCTCGGTCAACCTGCGTGGGCGGCTCTTCGAGCGCTTCTTCGTGCTGCTGCACATCACCAATGTGGCGTCCAACGGTGAGCACCTGAACCGCGAGTGCAGCCTTTTCACAGACGACTGCCGCTACGTCATTGTGGGCTCGGCCGCCTACCTGCCTGAGGAACCGCACCCACCCTTCTTCGAGGTGTACCGCAACAGCGAGTCAGTGACACCCAACCCCCGGTCGCCCTTGGAGGACTATTCCCTGCACATCATCGACTTGCACACGGGCCGGCTGTGCGACACAAGGACGTTCAAGTGTGACAAGGTCATCCTGTCTCACAACCAAGGGCTCTACCTTTACAAGAACATCCTGGCCATCCTCTCCGTGCAGCAGCAGACCATCCACGTCTTTCAGGTGACGCCCGAGGGGACCTTCATTGACGTGCGGACCATTGGGCGCTTCTGCTACGAGGACGATCTCCTGACTCTGTCGGCCGTCTATCCGGAAGTGCAGCGGGACACACAGACGGGGATGGCGAACCCCTACAAAGAGCCCTTCATCAACTCTCTCAAGCACCGGCTCTTGGTTTACCTGTGGAGGAGGGCGGAGCAGGACGGCAGCGCGATGGCCAAGAGGAGGTTCTTCCAGTACTTTGATCAGTTGAGGCAGCTCCGCATGTGGAAGATGCAGCTGTTAGATGAGAACCACCTGTTTATCAAATATACGAGTGAAGATGTGGTCACCTTGCGGGTGACAGACCCCTCCCAGGTAGGGCCTGCCCTCTCATCTGGGCAGTTACAAGCATAAAAACTCGGCTGCATTTCTGGTCTAAATGCTTGTTTCAGACTGAGTGGTAAAAGGGGAGGCTTGATTAGGGATAATTACGTAACTTGGATCCTCTTGTTGAAGACATTGGATGGTGCCTTTGGTATGTAATAACGCTGGTATTTCTTGCTGTTCATGATCTCTCAGATGCCTTCGAACTTGTAGACATTAGAAAAGCGTGCCATTCATTATTCCTATTTCCCAGCAAACTGAGATGGTTCTCTGTTCTGCTTTGGGTGAATTGTCTAGTTTGTTGTCACATTGTGGTAGCATTAGCAGTTTTAATTTGTATCGGGGACTTACTATTTTGGGTATTTTAAAAACCCAAAGTGAAAGAGGATCTCTACTCTCAACAATGGTTATAGTTTTAAATGTACCAAATGATGAGACCTACTATTTTCCTTTCACAGATCCCTCTACACTTTAAAAATTTTGGTTAAGAATTACTTCATGCCAGTCATCCTAAACATAAATAAATTAATGACATCCATTGTAGCCCTGAATACTGCACCTTCTTTCCACCATGGTATCTACACCCTTTGGTATCTAATCCCTGTTTCTGCTGCCAAAACTGTACATGTAGTTTGTCTTTAAAAATAGCTTCTTGTATCAATCTCTTCAGTCCTTGGATAATCTTATTCTTGACCCCTCTCCTATTCCCACCAGTTTATTTCTTCTAAGGCAGTGCCAGAACTGAACAGTGGTTCAGAGGCAGTAATGCAAAGTAATATAACAAATAGACCATTTGAGAGGCCTACCACAATTTAGCCCTGCACCCTCTTGGAGTTGCTCTGACCCCCTTCCCCTTCCTGATCTGCTGCTCTGCTTTCTTTTCCCTGACCTGTGCTTCCTGCTGGACCTGCTGCTCTGCTTCCCGCTCCCTGCCCTAGCTGCCCTTTGCTGCCTGTCTTCTTGGTCTGTGGCATGCCACATATAGAGGCTGCCTGTACCCCTTGTAGCACATATGGCACACTTTGGCCATTCCTGGAATAGCTATTAACTTTCTTACTCTGTGATGTACTTCTGCACATGCCACCCCATGCTCTTTTTAGCTTCCATAGTCTGACTTTACCCAATGTACTGCCAACTACAGTTTGTAACTCATGGGCTGTTTACTGAGCTGGAAGTGGTTTTATCAAAGAAATACACTTGTCACTACGCTTTGGCTAATCTCTGTGGTACCCACAAAACATCCCTCCCATACTTGTTACCTATCATTTCTGTCTCTCCCCCCGCTCTAAGGTCTTTATGTTTCAATCTATTTGAAGCTGATCCAAGACTACTTCAAAAAAGACTAAACGATGTAATTCCCTTCTTTTTCTTATTTTTACTTCCTATACATTAAAAGAAATGTAGGGATTCTAGCAAGAATTCCTTACAAATATTTTTGCTGATTACTGTTCACTGTTTTGTTTTCTGTGGAAGTTTGGTGGTAGTTTTCCCCTTGATCTTGATGTTGTTCTTTTACTAGGACTAGAAGCTATCATGAAGGGATAGTGGTTGTCTGTATGTCATATTAATCAGGTGTGGGGTTGCAACTAATGGTGTTTGCAGTTGTTTTAACTGTTGAGTTCTTGAGGGTTGAGTTTGTTTTGCAGATGCAGTGTTTGAAGTATTTACCAGATACTGTGGCATGTATTCTAGGGATATCCCCAGACAGGGAGTCTTTGTCTAAAGGATTCACAGTGAGGTGCTCCTGAGTCTCTTCTACTAGTCCAGGAGTTTTGAGGATTTTGGCGACCCAAAAGAACTTAAGCTGCCCTTGCTAGGTGAATGCTATGGATTCTCTTGGATCAATTTTTTTCCATGGTTCCCCAGGCATTTGAGACTGGCTTGGGTTCTGGAGTCGTTCCATTTGAAGACCTGTCAGACTTCATAGCTGATTCAGACTGGGGCTGGTTTGCAGTGTTAGATGCAGGCAAAACACTAGACTGTTACTTCAGGAGTGGCAATCAGTTTCTTATTTCTTTCTGGGTAAATTCTGGCTGTCTGATCACTTGCACTGGTGGCAAGGGCTTCCCTTTTCACAGAGAGATTGGCTACAACAGTGGATGTTGACCTTTTTCTTAATGGGACCCATGTGCAAAGATCCACGGCCTGTCCTGACCCATACCCCCCTGGCCCTGCCGGTGCCCAGGCCCCAGCTGCCCCCATCCCACTTGGAGCACGGTATTTGTGGCAGCTTCCACTCATGCAGGCAGCAGCAGTGTGAATCTGGCCCTGTCATGGGCTGGAGGGAGGAGAGGCCTGTGGCACCCCTCTGCTCTGGGCTGGGGGTGCCACAGAGTGCCAGGCAAACCTTATCAGGTCATGGCCCCTCCCACCCCCTCAGCTGCATCTCCTGACTGCCCTGTCTGCATGAGCATGGGCACTGTACTGGTACCACCTGCCAGACACGCAGCTTTCCTCTGTACCCCCTCTCCCCACCCCGGCCCCAACCCTGCCTGGAAGGGGCAGATGCCTTCCTGCTGCCCCTCCGCCCTGCCACAGCTCACAACTCTTTGACATATTTTTGCAACCCATGGGTTGAAAAACATTGAGCTACAGTGCACCTTTGATTCATCCATGCTCAGGCTAAACCTCAGACTCTCTGATTTTGTCAATTTCAAAGCTCTTTCTTCTAAGCTGTTGCATGAGACTGGGTTGAGGAAGTTGGAGAAAGCATTGTGCGGATTTTGTTGTGTTGGGAGAGAAACATCCAGGTTTCATTTTTGAACTTATAAAATGTTATTTTAAGGTATTGTGTATGCAGCTGGACAGGGCCTTTTTTTTTTTTCTTTCTTTTTAAATGAAAGCTTAACATAGAACATTTTAGCTTTACCAACCTTGCCAAATAGCCCTATCATCATACCCTGCCATCTCCCACTGTTCTTGAATATTTTTTGTTCCAACAGTAGCTGGGCTCTCTTCAGTGAAAATCTCTGTTCCTTCCTGTGCACTCAAGTCTAACCTTCCCTGGTGGTTTGTTAGTCATCAGATTATCTAGTGACGCTTGAAATGGTGATGCAATTTAATATTTAAGCCTGGTTTCTTTTTTCTGATTTTTGGAATCTTAATGTTAGGTTAGCAGGGAAATTAACTATGCGATTCAGAAGGGTTTTTCCACCCTTTAGACTTCTACACACATCCACTGTAGAGCTAGGAGGAATCAAAACTGAAATTAGGGTAGTGTAGTGTTCAGTCAGGCTCTCAGATGAGTCTGGACATGATGTGAATTAGAAATACTACATTTCCCACCCCCTTACACCCCCCCCACCCATACATACCCCATAGATGTGTGGCTGGCTACCCAATATATTTAATCTATTGCACAACGCATACTCACATGTTAGAGCTGTTTGTAACACCTAATGTGATGTGCTCTGGCAGAGTGCACTGCACTGATAAAAATTTACCTGGAGTGCAGTGGTTCCTATCAAAGGAATATTTTGCAAACTTAATTTTTCAGTCTTCAAAAAGGTAAATATATTTGCGGCATGGAATTGGGTATTCAAAAACCTTTTCCTTTGGTTACCCCTTCGTGCCAGTCCCCAGGACCTGTAAGGGCTTTCCGCTCCTGCAGCGGTGACTTAGCTAGCATAGGTGACAAAAGTAGTCCATGGGTATCTAGGCCACCACTGCTTTCCCCCATTTTATGATGGTCTAATTTCAACGTGCTAGCAACAGCTACTATGAAATACAGCCTTAGAGAAGGAGACACACTATCTGGTTTCAGGAGAGCTGCCCATGATTTATTCCCCTATTCTTTACCCCAGTGTACAATTTATCCCAAAGAATGATATTTTGGGATGAGTCTCCAGCTGTGCTTCTATTAGACCAGACCTATAGTGTATGTACACCAAGGTGAGTCTCTAGGTTGAAAGTATATTTAGACCCTTCTGAAAGCAGTTAATAAAAGTGAGGATCCTAAGGTCTGAGGTCATCGGGTATTGTGGCTGTTGAAGGCAAAAGGGTGCTGATCTGTTAGCTCTCCTGAGAGTTAAAGGAGTTCACATGTGTGGCTGGTAGCTGGGCTTGGGGATTAATGCATTTGTGAATAACCTTATCTAGGAAAAGATTTCCTCCCAAAGTCCTCAAATCACTGCAATTATAAATCCCAAATGTGGTGCCTGGAAATTCTTGGATAAGAGTGTCAGAACTAAAAAGAAGTGGGTAATGTCTTTGAGGTTTTCATTTCTGTACCAGCAGGGTACCTGGAGGACACAACTTCTGAAGGCAGTGTTGGAACACAATGCACTAAAAAGGCTCATCTCTGCATGTTGGAAATATTAAGAACAGGAAGAAAATAATGCCAAAAAAGAGCTCTCAGCTCTCCACATACAGGAAAAATAATTTGTTGCCAGCCAGCACCTGGTTTAAAATCACTTCCTCAGCAGGAAAGAAAATTAAATCTGCCACTTTAAAAAACATTTTATATTTAGTGGAGGTTAGGGAGTGAGGAAGAGAAAACAGAAATATTGACGTCCAGTTTGAAATGAAAAATTGGAAGCACATTGAGTTCCCTCCACAAATAATATGTTGTAGTTAATAGGCTGGATAATTTGGTACCTATTGAGGTATTTGAATAGCATAATGAATTTGTATAGGGAATGTGGATTCTCCTGCATTGCAGAGTAATTGGGGAAAGTGTCTGTCTTGCGTGGTGTGGGGGAGATGGGGCAGAATTCCAACTAATATGGGGACCTGTGTACCCGTGCTCTGCTGATAATTGTTGTCTTTTGCTCCTCTCTGCAGCCCTCCTTCTTTGTGGTATACAACATGGTTACCACAGAGGTTATTGCTGTGTTTGAGAATACTTCAGATGAGCTTCTGGAGCTCTTTGAGAACTTCTGTGATCTCTTTAGGAACGCCACCCTGCACAGTGAGGCTGTCCAGTTCCCCTGCTCTGCCTCCAGCAACAACTTTGCGAGACAGATCCAGCGCCGGTGAGCCATTTGGAGCATGCCTTATACCATGTAGATACACGCTCGCCCCACCTATTCAAGGCCAGTATCAAAAAGCTATGGCAACCTTAAGAAAGATAGCTTCTTACTGACTGATTGGGATTAGAGTTCATTTTGAATGTGGCTTGTAATGCTACAGCATGATGGTTCTGGAATCCTAGAACACCCAAAGCTGAGGCAGGATGTGTATGACTTGTATTTAGTCTGTGTGAGCTTTTTTAGTATTCTTAGCTTCTGACAGACCCACCCCAGAAAATACAGTGACAATCTAGCATTTAAACCAGAGCAAAACATTTCTGAAACAAGAAGGCTGGAGAGGGAGGCATCTTGTGTTGTGACTTCCTTCAAGCCTGTTAGAGCACAGCGTCTGTGCAGCATTCACCCATGAAGTCAAGGTTCAATAAATCCAAAATTTCACCACACATGGGATTTCTTTTGTTAGGCAGGCTTCCCCAAACTGAATGGAATAACATTGCTGATGGCACTGTCTATAGCAGTGATTCCCATCCAGAGTTCTGTGCATGCTGGGGTGATCCAAGGTCCTTTTAAGAGTGTTGCTCAATATTAGCACTGTTATACATGTTTCACAAGATAAAGCCAGAGGTTTTGAATAAAATCCATAGTATAAAAAGCATTCTGCCATGTTATGGCCTTTCTGAGTTCTTTGCAACAGAAGAATTACTTCAGTGGTTTTCTGTAGTCAAAACTGGAGTGAAAGCTAAGAGCTGGGAGCCTGGAGTCTAACCAGATTGAGAACTGTTGTTTTATGGTGTCAGTGCAAAGTGCTGACCTGTCTAGTCTCCTTTTGAAGGATGAATGAAATATAAAACCAAACAAGAACTGTACAATTGGTTTGAATAGTCAGAAGGGGTGTTAATACTGTATTTACCCAGATCCAAGACAGCTTTAAATTTATGATGACTTCCCAGTAGTTAGATTCTATACATGGAAATGTGTACGTTTGTTATAATTTTCCTTGTATAGAATATGATTATTGGAGGTTTGTCTTAAATTCACCGTCCCCTGCCCCATGGCTGTGGTCAAGAAAGCAGTGGCAGGAAGTGAAGGGCCAGACCCCCTCCCACCCCACCCTTGTCCCCCTGTCAGACCTCCTGCCTCCCGGGTCCTCTTCACCACTTGCCCATGATGCCTGTGCTTGCTTTCTGTCCTTGGTACCTGCCTGCTTGCCCCCCACTATGACTTCGTCTGCTGTCTGCCAGTGTCAACACCCACCCACCTTCTTGCTGTTTACCTTTGAGGAGGCTCTGTCTTCAGCTCTGGGGGAGACAATGGTGGCAGTCCCAACCCTGGTCTAGCCCAGCCAGGCATAAACAGCAGCATCAGATCTGGGGCTGGAGCCTAAGATTAGCTGGGGGAGGGATTGTGGGAAGGCTGCAGGGTCTCCCCCATGTTTCTTTCAGCCTGCCCCACAGAAATCCCTTTGCACGCCCCATTTCACAGGATCTCCCTCATGTTCTCATCCCTACCATGGGTCTCTTCCACATACCCCTCCTCCACCACAGATCTCCCCCATACCTGCCCCCCCCACCTACACTGCACGGTATTCTCTGTGCTATCCCCACTGCATGTCTCCTCTCCCACCATATGAACCACTCTGGGCTGGGGCAGGTGGCAGCTCAATTCCAGCTTTGGTTCTAAGCCTGAAACCAAGGCTGGAGTTGAGTCACCACCTGCCTCAGGCAGGTACTTGAATTGAAGATGAGGCTTATTTCCTGCCTCCCCCCATGTTATTTGGGGCAGAAAACCTTGTCCTGGATTCAAGTGAACGCAGTTAATGTAGGGTCTGGGGTTTCTTAAGCCATCCTTTGGAATGTGTTGCAAGGTAGCCCAAGTGTTCCAGGAGCTTCTGTTCTTCCCATGACTTGTTTAACAGTGCCATAAACACTTGCTGACAGTTTCTGCGCTGATTTCAGAGGCGGACATCTGATTTAAGCTGCATGTCACTGACACAAGAGAAAGCAGACTTAGTTTTCCAAGGAAAATCCTTACAGCTTTGGAGAGATGGCTCTTAATGCAAACAGCTGAGGTGTAATTCTTGCCTTGGGGCTTAAACCAGAGGCAAGATTCTTCTTGCCACCTCCCTTTTTGGTTGTCTGGACTTATAGTGGGGCTTTTTGTATGGCATGGTTGGGCACTTCATACACAAATAAAATACTTTTGCTGTGAATGTTTACAGTGTACCATGACCATCTGACTCCTGTAGGTGCGATTTTTGTAATGCTGGCCTCCTATATGTTGGCTTTCCCCAGAAGAAAGCTCAAAATTAGGCCTGTGCAAAGTGGCTAGTATTCATTTTGAATTTGGCCAATTCAGCGGACAGTGATTCAAATCACGGTCCTGATTCGCTTTGGCTGAATCTGATTCTGAGATTCAGCAGCAGCCAAATCTCTGAATCAGCCAGGCCAGGTCCATCCCCCACTTCTCTCTCAGCCAGGCAATGGCTGCCTCAGCTCCAGGCACTTGTAAATTAAAAAAAAAAATCAAAAAAAAAAATCCCGACTCAGAGGGTGCTGCTGGGCAGGAGGCAATCCCTGCTGCCCCACACTGTATGGGGGGCTCTGCATAAGCCTCTTGACACCCCCCCCCCAACTTCACTTCCCCAGCCCTCCCATGGGTGCCCAACACAGGCCAGGGCTGGCCCTTTAAGAAAAAAAACAAAATAAAAAAACCCCGGGACTTGCTGCTTCTGCTGGTGGGGGGGCTGTCCCTGCTGCCCGCCACTGCCCTGCAGCACATGGGGGGCTCTGCATGAGGTCCTGAAGCCACTGCAGGAGTGGCGAGTCCCGGGGCTTTTCTTGGTTTTTTTCTTAAAGGGCTGGAGCTGACTCAGCTGGGACACCTGTGTGGGGGCTGGGAGAGCGAGGGGGCGGGTTGGGAGGCTCATGGCAGAGCTCCCCATGCAGTGGGGGACAGCAGAGATTGTCCCCCTGCCCAGCAGCACCCAGTGAGCACTGGGGCTTTTCTTTAAAGTACTGACCTGGGTCGGGAGGGGAGTGGGAAAAGTCAAGGGGGCTGGCAGGGGTCCCCCCCGTCCCCGCCCCTAGTACTTACCAGCTCAGAGCTTGTTTCAGTTCTCTGCTGCAGCCATCAGGGACTGCCTGAATTATCAAAGCTCTCCAAATCTTTTCTGAAGATTCGGAGAGTTTTTAATTGATTTGGACCTTTGGTCCCCTGATTTGATTTGGATTCGGAGATTTGGCCACTGAATCAGGCCGAATCTCCTCCGAATCAAATCAACACCCAAAGCTTTGCACAGCCCTACTCAAAATATGCTTGGGAAAAAAAAATTCTAATCTAATCCATGTTAATCTCCACCAGGAAGAACTTTTCAGACATAGGGCTGAGCTAAACAGCTGCAGGCTTCTCTTCAAGGTTCTTTCTCCTCTACAGTTTTGCCCCTTTTATATAATCAAAATATAATAGGTGGAGTGACAGGTTTCCCAAGTTACCCTGAAGCCTCAGGAATGTGGCTGTTATTAAAAGCCCTGTGGCCTTCACTTCCTTATGATCTTTTATGATCTTTGTAGTAAAAGCTGGATTGATTGATAAACTGCTAATCCCCTTGTCCTATTTCTGAGCCTGTGGATTGCCTGTACTGCAGGACAGCCAGAGTCAGGCCTTGTGGAATGCCAAAGTCCATCAGGTCAGTCCATCAGGTCCAAAACAGAATAGAAACATGAACTGAGGTGGAAGGTAAAAGCTCATGAGAATTGAGGCTGCTGGGCAGAACACAACTTCTGGAATCAGTGCTTATAGCTTTGGAACTGCTGCTGTTTCTCTCTGGTATCCCTGCCTGTTTCGTGCCTTTGCAAATGAAATCTGTGCCTTGGTCTGCTGCAGGTTTAAGGACACGATTGTGAATGCAAAGTACGGAGGGCACACAGAAGCTGTGCGGAGGCTGCTGGGCCAACTCCCGATAAGTGCTCAGTCTTACAGTGGCAGTCCCTACCTGGACCTCTCCCTTTTCAGCTATGATGACAAGTGGGTTTCAGTCATGGAACGGCCCAAGACGTGTGGAGACCACCCCATAAGGTATGAAGCTCGTTTAGAAGACTGTCGGTGGGTGGAATTGAATGCGTGTAACTCAGAATTGTATGTACACCTTGCCCTAATCCAGGGGTCAGCAACCAGTTCCATGTGCACCAGATACAGTTCACGATGGTATTTCAGTGGGCCTGCAAAGGCTGGATATTGTTGACATTTTAGTGGCAGGGCAGTTTAGCAGCTATTCAGCAGCTAGGGGATTCTGTGGTGGTAAATTGTGTCCCTATTAGAGACTAGGGAAAGGTCCAGTGTCAGTGGCTGGGATGGAAGCACCAGCCTGCCTTGGGTTGAGCTGCATTGTTTCACCCTACCACTCGTAAAAGGTTGCCGACCAGTGCCCTAGGCTGGTTGAAATATCTAGGGATAAGACAGCTGCCTTTGCTCTCCTCCAGAGCAGAATGCTTTTTTTAAATAGTCCAGGGGTTGAGCCTTTTTCATGGATGTATCATAGAGGGCCCTTCCAAAATCAGAGGTGAGGTGTGCAGGGCACATCGAGAGAAGAAGAAATGGTGATGGTGGGGAACTTTGAATAGTTCATCACAGAATCGTAGAAGTGAGGGTTGGAAGGGACTTCAGGAGGTCATCTAGTTCAACCCCCTGCTCAAAGCAGGACCATTCTTAACTAGATCGTCCCAGCCAAATCTTTGCCTAGCCAGGTCTTGAAAACCTCCAAGGACGGAGCTTCCACCACCTCTCTAGATAATCTGTTCCAATGTTTGACTACCCCCTTAGTGAGAGAATTCTTCCTAATATCTAATCTGAATTTCCCTTGCTGCAACTTGAGACAATTGCTCCTTGTTCTGTCATCTGCCATCACTGAGAACAGTCTGGCTTCATCCTCTTTTGAATCACCCTTCAGGTAGTTGACGGCCACTATTAAGTCCCCACTCAGTCTCCTCTTCTCTAGACTAAACAAGCCCAGTTCTCTCAGTCTCTCCTCATAAGTCATGTCCCCCAGGCCCCTCACCATTTTGTTGCCCTCCACTGGACTCTCTCCAATTTTTCCACAACCTTTCTGTAGTGGGGGGCCCAAAACTGAACACAGTAATCCAGATGTGGCCCTACCAGTGCTGAATAGAGGGGAATAATCACTTCCCTTGACACGCCTACCAGTGCAGCTCAGTATGCTGTTAGCCTTCTTGGCAATGAGGGCACACTGCTGGCTCATATTCAGCTAATTGTCCACTGTGACCCCCAGGTCCTTTTTTGCAGATGCTGCCCAGCCAGTCGGCCCCTAGCCTGTATCGGTGCATAGGATTGTTTCGTTCTAAGTGCAGGACTTGGCACATGTCCTTATTGAACCTCATGAAATTCCTTTTGGCCCAGTTGTTGAACTGAGATTCCCCTTCCAACCATTACAGGATGACAGCTAGTGTGCTGTGGTTCCAGTGTGAAGGAAAAAGTTGCTTTGAGGCTAGTTTGCACTAACAAAGATCTGATTTGGCCTGCTGTCGAGTCCTGTGAATACAATGGAAGGCTGTGTATAATGCTTGCATAATTGGTTTGACTGTTTTTTGCTTTGTTATTTATATCTCATGTTTTGAAGCCTAACAGCTAAAATTATTTCCCAGAGTTATTCAGTCTTTCCATGTAGCAAATGATGGACTTTTTACTTCCCTCTTTACTGCCCTTCCTTACCCTGTAGTGCACAGGAAGTCCGCTTGGACAGCAGGAGTCTGGGCCTGGTATAAAAGCCATTCTGCTTCTATCAGTTTCAGTAGCAGAAAGGTGTCATAGTTTCATAGTAGCTAGGGTCAGGAGGGACCTGAACAGATCATCTAGCCTGATCCCCTGTCACAGGCAGGAATGAATGCTGGGTTCACAAGACCCCAGACAGGTGATCATCCAACCTGCTCTTGTGTCTCTTCTTCAGAGTGGGAAAACCTGTGATGCTTCTTGTAGAAGAACAGGGGCAGTTTGACACTTGGGTTTTAGAAGCAGCATCTGAGAACCCAGTGCTTTCCCACCAGATTTGAAGGGTCTTGAGGAAGAATTGACCCATAGACCTGAACAGGCTGAGCATGCCAAGGCAAAACTTGTCCAGCTTGTTGTGTTTCAAGAGCAGACTTTAATTCTACATCTTGTGAAGCAAGAGACAATTCTAAGACTGAATACTGAGCGCTGTGGCTGCCCAGAGGTTGGGTTCTTCACCTGACCAGAAACAGGGAATGGACCAGAACCTGCCACCAACTGTGTGGTCCAAATCTTCTTGAAAATCTGGTTCCTTCATTAACCAGCCCCACCCTTCTCACCTTAGATGGCAGGACCTCTGATCATTCATACACTTGCAGTCCCCCGTATCATATATGTTAATTGAGTCCTGTCTGGAATTTGCTTTGATGTCAAGTGTTGTACAGTCTGGAGAGAAATAGCTGATCCCACCCCCACCTCCACCTCCCATTGCTGTGCTTGATGAGAAGACTCTCTGGGAGGTGTTTGTTCACCAGCGCCAACATGTGTGCAGCTTCTTCAGACAAAAGGGAAGGGAACTGCAGATATTTGCTGCGGTCATGTCTTCTGTAGTAAACAAAGCAAACTACTACTTTCCCTGCCTCCTCTGAGCAGCCTGGCATTTTATAACTGGATTCTCTAAAGCTCAAAGCTGTGCTGAGTCAGTCAGGACTTGAATGAGGCTTGGAGTGGTGGGGCTTCTGTACTTTGCCTTCCTGCTTCAAGTATGCAGAGCACTTCAGTGGTTGAGGCCAGACTTAACCATTCAGCAGCTGACAGAGTGCTGTCATGTTTCTTGCACGTACAGCAAGGTGATTAATACCACAGCTGCCCATCATGGTGAAAGGAGTTGGACATAAGAGGCTTTTGCTTTATTTTTCTTGACAAAGGAAAATTATATTTGTCGCAAAAGTTCCATACCTGGCTTTAGCACAAACGATCCCTACCCCCTTGCTGCCTAAGGGACTTTCAGGCTGTAATTTATACTCTTTTTGTATCGCACATCATTTAAAAACCGTCATCTGTGCTCTGCACCAAACCCTGCACTACCTCATGCTGCTTTTAGCATCCCTCCTTCCCACTGCTGGCTTTACTCTCTCTTTCCCCCCTGGACTGCTGCAGCTGTCACCCTTTGTTGGCTGCCGAAGAGGCAAACATCATGCTCTGTGGCATTTCCCCTGATAGAGGGGCTTCAGAGCTCTTCTCACGTATGCTTGCAAAAGGTTGGGCAGCAATGTCCCAGCAGGGGACCACAAACTGGTTGGGCTGCTATATGCTGGGAAAGCAGCATTAACACAGCGACTCCAGTATTAGAGCATTAAAGTCAGTGGACAGGGTTAAGAAGGAGCCTATTTAAACAAGAAATGGGCAGCAGATACTTTTTTTTTAACCATTTTTGTATGGTTTTAAAAGACTAGTCTTGCTGTTTTTATTGACGCGAGTTTTATATTTCAGTGCCTAATTTATCCACTGAGTGCGAGCCCATGGAAATGGCCTCTGATTGCAGAGCACTTTTAAAAATGGATGTAAAAATACCAAACCAAGCCCATCTCTGAGATTACAGGGAGCTCATCTTGAGTATGGTAAATTACTGTGAATTGGAGAGACAGGAGCAGACCATAGGCCGTGTTTTACTTAAAAACAACCCCCTGCATGCCTTGTTCTGTGTAGGAGGGAAAAGGGCTTTTTGGAAAGCCAAATACCAAGATTGTAAATCTTCTGCTTGGTTCTTATGTGTAATTGGCATTCAGATTTGCTGGGGGAGAGAGGGGTGGAGAGTGGCTGGCTAGAAAAAATGTGAAGAATTCAGTAGGCTGCATTATCAAAAGCCAGAGGGGGGTCAAGCAGTGAAACGAAGTCACCTTCATGTGTCCGGAGCTGGTGCTGCCTGTTGGAGAGCTGAATACACTGTGACAAGATGGAGGGCATGGGGGCGTTAGTAGCCTGTGCTTTTCAGAAATGCTTTTATACCTTGAAACCAGAGGCAAGTGCTAACACCCAAAGTCTACCAGGCAGGAAGCAGAAGGCAGCAGTTTGGGAACTAGAACCCTGTGGCAGTAGCAGGGAAAAATGTCAAAGCAGCTGAGCCAACATTGGGGTCAGGACCGATGATGATTCATGTTGAGTCTAGGTGGTTTGCAAAGGTACAAAATCCTGCCTAAGAGCCTGCCAAAGTCTTGGGGCAGTGGAGAAGGTTATAGAGAACCCTGTGTTTCCACCAGAGATGAAAGGAATGTAGCCTGAGACAGCTTATATATTATTTATGGCTTTGAGACCTAGAGAAGAGTGCTCCAGGACTTGAGAAAAAGTCTGGAAGCTGCAAAAGAAAGATAGTCAGTTATGTTGCTCTGTATGGGAGCCAGACCATCTCTGAAGAGCAGCAACTTTGAGTCACATTCCAGAGCACTGCAAGTTTGAGACGATTGCATTGACAATCTTCTGTGGAAATCTGCAGGGGACCAGAAGGTCTGGTTTGAACTGAAACTAGCTGCCAAGTAGAATTAAAGCATTGTAGAGCAGGGCCAAATCCAACAGATATGCCTCTTCTGAATGGGGACACAGTGAAAGGACCTGAGGGGATTTTCCCAGAATGAGCTTCTGTCATTCCTGTGCTCAGTCAGTGCTACTGATTGTCCAGTTACATGGTGAGGACATCAGTCCTCTTGCCAGCGTACCTATTGGTAAATACAGAAATGGAACAAGGGGTCAGCCATCAATGGCACCAGTCAGCCTTTTCTGAGGTATCCAAACTGGCAGTGCCAGCGAGCAGTAGTAGTCATAGCCAACTTTCTCTGTTTCTCTTCCTTTCAGATTCTATGCCCGGGATTCTGGCCTCCTGAAGTTTGAAATCCAGGCGGGACTTTTGGGTCGACCCATCAATCACACTGTACGACGCCTGGTTGCATTCACCTTCCACCCCTTTGAGCCCTTTGCCATCTCAGTGCAAAGGACTAATGCAGAATATGTTGTTAACTTCCACATGAGGCACAGTTGCACATAGTACAGTCTACAGCTGGGGCAGCTGCTGCTACCAAATATATGCTTTTGTCATGGACACACCAAAGCCAGATGTTCATGCCTTCTGGGATACCAAACCATCATTCACTGGAAAAAACCCTGACCTGGAAGCTCTTACCAACCACCATAATTTCTCTGGACTGATACTGATTCCTCTTGGCTGATACTTGCAGGCCAGCCAGCTCCTGAAAGCAAGTCCCACTGAGTTCTGAAGGGGCCATCTTGACAGGAGATTAGTCATGTGAATGCTGCTGTTTATCATGACCCACCTGGTTTGCACCGTTGCATTAAATCCTGTACCTTTTTTTGCTATGCTTATTGGCAAACCAGATGTGGTTGCGAAACCCTTCCTGTTTCCCTGAGAGGCAGGTCCTTTTTCTCTTGCATTGTCTGTTTTGTGCTAGCACAGGCCAAGTTGTCTGCCATCTACATTGATTGCTTCTTTCTGTATCGATGCCCTTCCACATTTTTGAGAAAAGTAATCAGTCTAGAAGGGGGAGAAGAGGAGCTGCAGCAGGGTGGTTTTTTGTTGTGTTTGAAATGTCAGTGATAACAGGGAAACAAAACTAACTCTTGTTCTAGTTCAGGCAGTGCACGCAGACTACTTCAATATGCAAGGTGTGAGAGGAGAAAGGCCTGTGAGGAGCGCCATTAGAGCAGGTCCCGGAGTTCAGAGAGAGGCGTTCCAGACCTGATTCTTATGCAAGTCACTTTATGTGCCTTAGTGTCTGTAGAGCAGTGTGACCCCTGCAGAGGGAAGGTGGTGCATTAGTTCAAAGGGAAGGAAACTGGAGAAGTTGAATGGGGAGTTAGATGAGCTGGAGGCTAGGGTGGGAACTAGGTAGTGAATAGCAGGGATGCGTGAGAGAGCTTCGGAGATGGATGGTCGCTTTTGATTTTTTTGTTTGTGGCAAGAGACTTGATACCTTAAGGGGAAATGCTGAACGCAAGGAACATGTCCCAAGTGGTATTTTCACCTTCTCTAGTACCCGGACTCTGCTGCTCTGGGTGTCGCCCTCTGTCATTGGCTCTGGGTGTGCACATCAGGCCCATGATAGTGGGAAACTAGTTTAGATTAAGTGCATTCTGGGTTTTGCACAGGGAGACTTCATCTGTATTGCTGAGGGCTTGTTGCTGGAGGTTGGACTTTTTGCTGACTTGATGTTGTCTATCCTCTCCCATGTCGCATGCTGTTCTCTGCAAGAACTGGAAGTGACATGGCAAGAGGTTCCACTTGCTGGGATCAAAGCACAGCTGTTTCACATTAGATTCAGTGCAAGCTTGATCTCTGTAGTATCTGCAGTGTTTGAAGGATGAGCTACTGGATTTCAGTGAAGATCTGAATCCAGATGCTTGTGGGTCTGAGCTTGTGTACTTAAAGAAATGCCTGCTCACCTTGTTCTGAAGCTGACTAGGTGGTTGGCTGCACTTTTACTTTGTACATCATCCTAGCACTCGTATATCTTATGTATGTTGTTAAAGAATGCAATCCTCATAGGTTACAAAGAGCTTATGAAAAGTGCTAGTTTGGCAACATGGGAGACTACTGTTCATCCATTCATGTGACAAGCACAGCACAGTTAGTGATGGGGCAAACATGTCCTTATGAAGGTGCCTGCTTTGAAGGAAAGGGGAGTTGTATCTCATGGACCACTGAGATTTTGGTATCTCCACTCTGCTACTAACACTGGGGCCAGTTGTGTTATGGTTACTTGTCCACTAAGGATGTTGTGAGGTCACAGATTTTTGTCGCATAATTCACTGAATAGCCAGCAGATCTTTGTATTTTTGGGACTGTTGACCTGGCAGGGTTTGGATACCTTATTCCCGAAGCCTTGAGCCATCCTATCCCCTAGAGATTTATCAGCCCAGATTCTGTAACCCAGAATGCAATTTCACAGTTTTAGGGATTTTCCCCTACAATCTCTTTCTCAAAAAACTTTCTATTAAAGCTCAGAGTAGGGAGTCTTTGCACATTTCATCTTGTTGTAACTCAATGTAGCTTCTTGGTAACTGAATTATCACTTCCTGAATACACGTGCACTTGCCAAAAGTGTTCCATCTTATTACTCTCTTGTTGTCAGTATATTTTTTGGTCTTTTCCAAAGTACTCAGCAGCTCTGACCACGATTCAGTTAACTCCTTGATGTCACTGGCTAGTACATCTATGACTCTCTGATGTGTTGACTTTCCTAAGCAGAATATATATATTCTGCTTAGGGAAGGGCAGGAAGCATGGGGTGCTGAACAGGACATGGGATTTGGAGACCTTCCTCATTCTGCACTGAATTGATGTACGAGTGTCACTGGTAACTTCCTGTCTCTGTGCTGCTGCTTCCTCCTCTGCAAGTGGAGATGACACATCCCTGCCTCTGGAAGGTGCTTTGAGACCCATGGCCAAGAAGTGCCAGATAAGTGCTAAGTATTTTCTTAATGTTTTTAAATGACTTGACTGATCCTTCTGAGGAGCACTGATTGCCTTGGTGCAGCACTGGAGATTCAGTGCCAAGGGTTGCTGCATTTTATATCTTGAGCAAAAAGTTGATTTTACTACGGGAGCTTATTGATAAAGAAACCGCTCCCTGAGTCTCACACTTAATGCTCTGACTCTTTTATTTAAGACACAAAAAATGTATGTGTGTGTGTATGGGGAAAAGGGACAAATATTTTCTGCTAATATTTTTACTAGATTAGGATGAGAACTTGTTAGCCACACAAATAAACAGAATAAATGAGAACTTGTTTACAAGTCTGACTCATCTCCTTTGTTTTCCACACTCTCCTGGGAGATATCAGTGGTAAATGGAGTCTTTTTATGACAGAATTGTAGAGGTATGCTTGGCCGTGGGGAAGGTACATGTATGTTGTTCCCCCTTTTCCAAAAGCGATCAATCTGTTGTGCTGATGTTTTACCCCAGAGTGGTGCGGAAGCTGCTACAGAGCCACTTGTGCAGACAAAAGCACAAGCTAATGCCAGAGGTGAGATGCATTTTTTTTTTTTTGTGTTCCCATTTCTGTTTCCAAGTTGCTCTTACCATTTGTGACCCAGACATTTTTCTTCCTCTCTGTTCCTAGGTTTCATCCTGGGGCTATTTCATCACTTATTTCTGAGACATCAGCATAAGAAAGTGAAGCCAATATGAATGACTTGGCAGGCCTATCGCTGCTTGTAATTTGGGTCAGAAAACCTTGGACTTTTTGTTTTAACCACATGCACTTCCCAGATGGCAAGTACCACTGCTGAGCTCTATCTGTGGCTGAGAATGCACAGGCTGGGTCTTTCCAAGGTGATTAAGCCTTTCACTCAGCTGGGCACTGATTGCTCAGTGAGTGGTCCCTGACTCAAGATGGAAAGCACCTGGGGAGTCCAGTCACTTCTTTGTTTTCTAGGTACTGTCCCTCTTTTGTGTGCACAATTGTTTCTCCAGCAGCTTCTCAAGCTGGTGTCAAAACAATTCCATAAAAGCCCTTTGGCACTGAGTAGTCCGTAGTTCAGGTCAGCTTGGCACAAACTGGTAGAAATACTCTTTCCTTGAAAAAGGCCATGCATTGGCTAAACAGTGAAATTCTTTTTTCGTTGATACTTGGGAGTTCTGGTAGAAAAAAACACATAGGGCAGTTGTGCAAGGATTATCCATAGCAACATTAGGCCAGAAGTTACAGAAACTGTGGCAGAATCAAAAATACAGGCTGCTGTACCTCCATAAATCAATTTAATCGCAAATTCCTTCTGAAGACTCCTTTCAGTTAACCTTCTAGCACTGACTTCCTCTCCTCCACTTCTGCTCTCTTTCTTTACTTTGCTCCCTTGTGCTCCTCATGTAATTACAGAACCTTGCTTCTGTGCACACACTGTGAAGTGTATCTGTTATGATCATTTCAGGCTATTTTGACACACAAGAAAGATTCAGATTTGCAACCTGTTGTTCCTGGGGCCCACCCTGTCTATTCTCTTCCTCCAGCCCTTTTAGCAGGATCTTTGTCACCCCTGTGGGAAAGAAGATGAAGTTAGTGAGGTGCAGTAAAGCCAGGAAGGTAGGGAACTTGCAGCAAACCAGGAGCGTTTTTCCAGGTAAATGTTGTAGGAGATGGGTGAACACCACAGAAAAATGTTTAAATGGGGGTAATCAAATTATGTGCTGGGGGTGGTGTTCTGCATTACTCCATTGCGTTTCTGGATCCTCGTCATTAATGTGTCATTACTGCTGTGTCTTTTTGTCTATTTGACATTGTTCTGAAAGTTGTCTCTTTGTTGTTGTTGAGGATTATCTTGCTAAAAGAAGGAAACGGAACGATTGACTCTGCCACACTGCTGAGGTGTATAGTCAGGCAAGTTGGGGGGAGTAGAAAGTGTTCTAGTGGCCAGAAACCTGTAGGCCGAGCCAGCTGTGCTATCTGCTCATCCAATGACCAACTGTTTCTTGATTGAGCTCTGTCTTTTTTTCCAGTGCAATGATTGGGTAAGGATTTTAGATAATGTGCTAGAAAATGCGCTCTGTTTTTGTTTTGAAAAAAGTGCTAAATTACATGGATTATTTTCCCTTTATGCAATACAATAATATTGGCCCAGCTTGAAAATTGTAACAGTCTGCAATTAAGTGGCTTGCGGGTAGTTAGCTACATAGCAGCAATTTTGTCAGAAGATACAACTATGAAGAAGGGGCAATACAATAGGGCTGGTGAGTTGTGACAGAGCTGTAGCACACCTAGTTAAAGGCTACACTGGAGAGTAGTAATGCTAATCCAAACATCCCAATTCAGCTTCATGGCTGGTTTGTAATGCCAGGTTAGTATGCTGGCTCTTTGGTTTTGATTCACAGGAAGACAGCAAGCTTGAAATTTGCTGCACCATGTGGGCATCTTTGTGTATGCCCTAAGGAGGTGGCCTCAGCAGACAGCTGCAGCTGGTTGTCTTCTCATCTTTCTCTGCACAGATCTTGCAGTGCCTTCCCTTTTGTTTTGTCCCTTCTCCACAAACCATTCTGGGCTCCTGCCAGCCAGTTGATGAAATCCTCTCTTCAAATACTTTCTACTTCCTGTGGTGCATGAGCCTGGCAGAATCGCCATCTGCTTTGTAATGACTGGAATGCCAAGTGCATTGAAGAATTCAGAGAAGTTTGTTCGCGTGTTGATGGGAGGAAGAAAGGCTGGTCGGGAGCTCCATGAACTTCAGTGGAATCTTCCTTCTTCTCTCCTCCCTCCAGTAGAAAATCCTTTAGGTGAGGAGATCCAGAGGGTTTTTGGCTGCCAGCCACTGCAGATGGAGGACATTTTGTGGAAACTAGAATGAGGCTGCATGGAACTGGTGGAAAATGTAAGCACCCCGAGCCCCCACAGCAGTCTGACTGATCAGGCTGGAAGCTGAACCCATAGCACTGGTTAGTCCCTTTGTACAGTTGCTAAATCACAAAGATTACAGTCCCATTCAGTCTAACTTTTAATCAATAGCCCACTTCGGAGCATGATAGGTATTGGTTTTCCATGACCATAGGCTTCCTGAATGGCCTTACAGTGGGCCAAGTACAATGGTGACGTAAATCTTAGGGAAGTGTAACTTTTCACAGGTGAGACCCATTTTAGCTCCCTCACCTCCTTAGAGAAGAACATAAGGCCTCTGGTCCTGGACATGCTTCTTCTTGCACTTCTGTATCTGGGGCTCGACTCATCCCCATAATCACTACATTTCCCTCCTCCAGCCTCACTAGGGGCAGCTACAGACCATAGATATGCAAAGCAGCAGAAGAAAATGAACTTTGGCACTCTCAGCCCTGTTTTCCATTTCATACGCCCTCCAACCTCCTAGCTTTAGTCTAGCTGCACAAAGAGTGAACGATCAGGACTTTCCCCGCAACAGGTGTGGCTGCTCGCATTGGGTAATAGAGCCACGTCCAACCGCGGCACACTTGTCTGTAGCCAGAGTGCACCTTGGCTGGGAGCTTCTTGACTCTAGGTATGCTTGATTTGGGAGCAGAGACGTGCAACTCAGGTGGCACGCAGAGGGCTGTATCGGTGCAGGCCCCTAGGGAGCTCACCCTCTGTGTGCTTCTCAATGAGAAGAAAATGAAATGGTGGAAGAGGAAGGGAAAGAGTTGGTGTGAAGCTGAAGAGATGTGGCAAAGTGAGGGGTAAGCAGGAGGAGGCCCGGCAGACTCCAGAGACCAGCTGTGATTTCAGTGTTATTAGGATGAGCACTGCATCCCCTCGGAGCAACTGTTGCTGTCTCCATGCCGGTCATTCGATAGCTCTTGGTGCTCATCAAAGGCGTAAAACGGAGCGATGGTGGGATTAGCTGTACCTGCCGCCCTTGGAAAGCACTCGGGGAGATACAGCATTTACCCCTCCCCCGCCTCACAATTGAGCTCTTGCTAATCACTGTCACCATGACAACCAGGAGACGGCCTGCAAAAGCAGCTATCAACATGGAAACGTCCTCGGCGCGCACAGCAACAAAAACAGTTAAAACAGCAGCTTGGAGAGGAAAGAGCAGCTAGAAAACAGCCTGGGTTCTCCTGCCAGGGGAGGGAGAGACAGTGTGGGGGGGTGGGGGGGGGGTGTGTGGGGTGGGGGGGTTGCTGTATGAATGTCTGAGGCCGTTGTCCTCCTGGGTGTCATTCAGAAACGGTGCCAGAGCCTTGGCCCCATTAGCCACTGTAGGGTGGAAAGTAGGTGCCTGAGCTAGGTGATGCTGTCCTTATGCCAACCTCTGCAGGGGCATCTCACTGGTGCTGTCCAGACTCCCTCAGACTTCTTGAACTCAGCCAGGGCATCCTCTCAGTATGTTATCCAGGGGTTCTCAGTCTTTCTGGACTTGAGACACACCTCCATAAGGTTTGAATGGAGTGGCACCCAGTTCCAAAATCCAATTTATATATTACAGTGCTTACCTTCTTGCAGAGGGTGGGGACTGGGCAAGCAGGGACTAAAACTGAGCCTACACTTATCTTTGCACATATAGCTTACCTCCTCATACCTCACAACAGCTTCCAAAGGATGTGGATACACCCTGGGGTGCCCTGGCACCTTAGTTGAGAAACACTGACACCTGTGCCTCATTTTGGAATTGCTCAGCCACAGAGCACAGTACTTTCTTTCTCTCCCCACCAAGCCTGGACACTATTGGATGCAAAGCCTGGTGAGGTCAGCAAGAAAGTGTCTTGCAGGTGTTTCAGATCTGGATTTATGTCTGTACATACCAGTCTGTTGGGTTGTCAAAGGCTGCCTTTGATAACCCCCCAAAATACTGCTTTTTGATGATGATGATAGAAGTGGTCATTCAAATGAAAGGGTTAACTTTGCAAATGAGCCATGCAAATGTGTCCAAATACCTGTTTTAACAAAACGAAATAGTGTTCCAGAGGCTTGCGATAGCTCTTGGAGACTGTCCAGTTTGCATTGGTCAAAGTATCCCTTCTAAAACTGTGCGAGTACCAGTAATTTCCATATGATGACCAGCAGTGTTATCTGGTTTATTAATGGAATTAGTTTTCCTCCCTTACCTTGAGAGATGTTTGTGGTTGTTTTTACTGCTTTATTTTTTTCTTTCTAGACCCTGGGTCAGGGTTAGGCTCTAGATTAGCCCTGCTGATGCCTGCAGGAGGGAAAGCTGGGTCACTGTCTCAGTCCGCATACACACGTTGCTAATAAATTGCATTTTTTCAGCAACAGGGAAGGAAAATGACAGTCAAATAGATCAGTTTCCCATACTTTAACCTACTTGTTTCTCTGAGGTCACCATGTGCTGATTAAGAGAAAGGTGAGACTGATCTGAAGGGCTAAGAGTGCTTTTAAAACTAGCCATAATATAGGGCAGGGACATGTATTTGCCTTTTAAAGATACAATTCTGTGCATGCAATCTGAGGTTTAGCCCAGGTTGTGTTTGCTTCACTTTTCGCCTTCACTATTTCTTACTGAATGCTCATCGCTTTAGGGAATATAGTTTGTGCTGCCTGTATTTGCTTTCACAAATGAAGTGTAAGGTTAAAAAGAAGTCTGTGTGAGCAGGGTTCAAATTACACCTTGACTCTTGGGTGGGAGCGGTCTGCAGAAAAATTTACCCCATTCATTAATTAACAAGTCCACCTAAGTGAAGGAGTAATCCAATCAGAGACTCCCCCCCTCCCCCCCCGTTTATGATTTTCAAATTTGACAGGGGGAGCTCTCGTCTCTTATAGGGCGGCTCAGCCTTCCCCCTCGAGCTCCCCCTTTATTTGCATGCTGCATGTGAGGGCCTAGGTAGCTCAGGTGTAGAAAGCAGGCATGTGCATATTAGGCCTGTGCGAAGCAGCAAGTATTTGCTTCAGATTCAGATTTGGCTGATTCGGAGGGACAGTGATTTGATTTGATTCGATGATTTGAACCACTGTCCTGATTTGGATTCAGAGATTTGGCGCTGACTCCGAGATTTGGCCATAGACTGTAATGGGGAATCACTAAAATACTTATAACTTTGTCATTTTTTTGCAGATTTGGATGAAAACAGCAGGGATGGTAGCCCCTTCTGAGGGCATAAAGCCTGCCAAGTTTTAAGGAGGTAGGTGCAGGGGTTTATGTGAAAGTGCACCTCGAACTGTTGAAAGCAAAACTCGTATCACTTCTGCGTGTCAAGGCAGAGCAGGATGAATGCAGCAGGGGTGGTAGTCCCTCGTGGGCATGAGGCCTGCCAGGTTTCAGGCAGAGTGGTGCAGGGGTTTCTGTGAAAATGCACCTCAGGGTTCTGAAAGCAAATAAAAAAAGTGAATAGGTGCCGAGTGAGGAGGGTGGCGCTCGCTCCGTCTGCATGTGGAGCTTGGGGAACCTCAGCAGTGGGAGGTTCACCTTCAGGAACATCAGCTGCTCCACCAAACCAGGATCTAAGGAGGTGCGGTGGGGTATTTGCTGCAAGCCTTCCAAATCTCCAAATCAATTTGGAGGCTTCCAATTTGATACAGACCTTTTAATAGGTCTCCTGGTTTAATTCAGATTCAGAGATTCAGCCACCGAATTGGGCCAAATCTCCTCCAAATCGAATCAGCTACCAAAGCATCATGCAGCCCTAGTGCATATGCTATCTGCACTGAAATCTCCATGGCCAGCCTCCATGGCTGGTTTGACTTCCACTGGACTTGTTCTCTATCTTGCCATGGTTGCTCAGTAGGGCACATCAACACTGTTCCTGTTAGAGAGGTGTATATATCTCCAAGTAGACTAGCACAATGGGTGAAAACCTCAGAAGAGATGACCTAGAGAAGCTGTGCAATCTTCATCTTTGGAAGTTTTCAAGAGCAGGTCAGGCAGACACTTGCATGGGATGGTTTAGTCAGTGACGATCCTGACTTGAGCAGAGGGCTGGACTAGGTGACTCGGTGAGGTCTTTTCCAGCCCTGCTTTGCTGTGATCCTATAGACGAGGAGTTGTAGCTCAGGTTTATTAGGTAAGGGTTTTTTCCCACAGTTGGGCAGATTTTTCCTGGAGAGTGTCAGTGTGGGGCTTGTTGGTACTAAATAGACTCTACAAACCCCTCCATCACCTGTTCCAGTGCTTCTGCATATGGCTCTTCTGCCCTCTGGAGTCATAGAAATCAGGTCGGAAGAGACCTTGTAGATCTTCAAGTCTGACCCCCTGCCGAGGCAGGAGAAAAACTGGGCTCAGATGACTCCAGTCAGGTAGGCATCAAGCCTCTTCTTAAAGATCCCCAGGGTAGGAGCCAGTACCACTTCCCTTGGAAGTCGGTTCCAGATCCTAGCCGCCCTAACTGTGAAGTAGTTCTTACGGATGTCTAATCTAAACCTCCTCTCCCAACTTACAGACTTATGGAATAATGACAGAGATGTGGGCATGCTTGTGATACTGGCAGGTGAGGTGATTCTCACTTTCTTAGGCTGTGTTTGGTCCTGATAGGTCAGTAAATTGATCATCTGCTTTTGCTATGGGTCCTGCAGGAACAAATGAAATCTGGAGTCTAGCTTTCTGCAATGGGCGGCATGAGGGCCATTCCTGACGATTACAAGAGAAACTCGTTTGCCTCAGGGCTGGAGTACAAAATGATTAGAATCATCTTTCATCACTTCAGCCTGGGACCTGCCAGAAGAGCTGATGAAGAAGGGGGTGAGGTGCCTCTTGCTCTTGCCTGACCCTGTGTTTCACATGCTATGCAGATCCCGGTCTCTGTTGGGAAGTGCAGCCTTTTCTTGTCCATAGGGGCGAGTAGAAAAAATAAGGATGTGTGAAAGAAATGGTACAAAAGCAGTAGCCACTAGTTTGGACAATTTGAGGAAAAGAATCTAGGACAATGCCTGTTTTTAACTGTTGGTTTTGCAAATCAAAATTTGAACTGGTGATATTATAAACCCCAAGCCCGTTTTGATTTTTTTTTCTACCTTTCTAGTAGTGTCTGTAGAAAGAAGCCCACCACAAACCTTTGGGAGAGAGACCAACAGTAGACTGCTTCATCAGTATGTGGCAGTGGAGAACACAGAGCCAGAACCGTATAGACACAACCCTGGAGTCTTCCTCCAGCCCAGGCACAGAAGAAATTTCAGAACCAGATGGACAGAGAAAAGGACTCAAGATTGTCATTTCTGTCCAGAGAAATGAGCATTTTCTAGAGGAATGTTTTGTGAGTAAGCTTCCTGTGGGGATCCTCAGGTCAGTGTTGAAAGTCATTAAGAGATAAGGCCTAAAGGCTCTTTCTGCTAACAGGAGTTGTAAATGGAAAGGCTGAGCTGCCTTTCTAGGTGCAGACAGGGGCTAGACCTGGGGTATAGGGCTCTTCCCTTCCACGGAGTGGGAATGAGCAATGTGAATAATTGTTAGACCCCAGAGTATATAGGGAGTTCTCTGACAGCAAGTGTCTGCTGGGTACTACTGACTTCTCTGGACTATGAGCTGGAAGTCCTTAGTGATAGTGGAGTGGATCTGGATTGCAAGGAGAAATGTAAGCACTGACTTCCTCTATTTTGATCTCACATTTCATAGATTTCATAGACATTAGGGCTGGAAAGGACCTTGGAAGATCATCGAGTGCAGCCCCCCGCCCAAAGGGCAGGAAGTCAGCTGGGGTCATAGGATCCCAGCAAGATAAGCATCCATTTTTCTCTTGAAGGTGTTCAACGTAGGTGCTTAAACCACCTCCGATGGCAGGCTGTTCCAGACCTTGGGGACTCGGACAGTAAAGAAATTCTTCCTTATGTCCAGCCTGAAACGGTCTTGCAGTAGTTTATAACCATTCAACCTTGTCATCCCTTGGGGCGCTCTGGTGAACAATTGTCCCCCCAGATCCTGGTGGTCACCCCTGATAAACTTATAGGTGGCCATCAGATCACCCCT
This sequence comes from Crocodylus siamensis, assembly GCF_052110815.1. Classification (NCBI taxonomy): domain Eukaryota; kingdom Metazoa; phylum Chordata; order Crocodylia; family Crocodylidae; genus Crocodylus; species Crocodylus siamensis. The sequence continues at coordinate 14,129,061 of NC_143409.1, read as the reverse complement.
GAGCCTGCGCTTTTCCAGGCTAGAGAGCCCAATGGCTCTCAGCCTGTCATCGTTGGGTCTGTTTTCCTGACCTCTGATCATGCGCGTGGCTCTTCTCTGGACTCTCTCAAGCTTCTACACCTCCTTTTTGAATTGTGGAACCTAAAACTGGATGCAGTACTCCAGCCGCGGCCTCACCAAGGCCGAGTACAAGGGGAGAATGACGTCCCGGGATTTGCTTGAGAAGCATCTATGGATGCAAGCCAGCGTTTTGATTGCTTTACTAGCCGCAGCATCACATTGCAGGTTCATGTTCATCTTGTGGTCAATGATGACCCCCAAGTCTCTTTCTTCCATAGTGCTATCCAATGTAGCACTGCCGAGCCTATAAGGGTGCTGCAGGTTTTGCCTCCCAAGGTGGAGAACCTTGCATTTTTCAGTGTTAAACACTGTCAGATTCTCGTCTGCCATTTGGTGAGCCTGTCTAGGTCAGCCTGGATCACCCACCTGTCTTCTGGTGAGCCAAAGTTTGGTGTCATCGGCGAACTTGGCCAGTCCACTTCTGACTCCAATGTCCACATCGTTAATGAAGATGTTGAACAATATGGGTCCAAGGACAGAGCCTTGGGGGATCCTGCTGGTCACAGGGTACCGTGATGATTGACTTCCATCAATTACTACCCTCTGGGCCCGATCAGCCAGCAGATCGTGGTGGACCCAAGGCCACAATTAGCCAAGAGGTGATCAGGAGATACCAGATCAAAGGCTTTTTTGAAGTCAAGATATATGACATCAATCTCTTCTCCCTTGTCCAGGTGATAGGTCACCTGGTCATAAAAGGAAATGAGATTGGTCAAGCAAGACCTACCCACAACAAACCCATGCTGGCTATCCCTTAGGATGTTGGCGTCAGCCAGTCCATTAAGGATGGCCTCTTTAAAAAACTTTTCTAAGATCTCTCCCGGGATAGAAGTCAGGCTGATGGGCCTATAATTCTTCTCCCTACAAAACCTTCCTTCCTTTTGAGCTACCACCATTTCACTCCCCTCTGTTTTGCATTCAGTCCTGTACCAAAGGAACTTTCAGCTTTCTCTTCTTCCTCTGCCCCTTCCCAGCCATCTCTCGCTGTCAAGCTTTTAAGCGAAGCATGAGTGCTACTCCCGGAAGCAGCCTACCCTTGCCTGGTGTATAGGAGAGTGGATATTATAGCTCTGGCTGGTATGAGATTTCAGTGCAGATAGCACAGGCACATACAGGCTCTCAAGCTCTGAGTGGATGTAGGGCCCAGTGAGGGAAAGATCATGAGTTCCAGAGAAACTCCCACAAAGACAGTGGGGAGAGTCAGAACCGGGCTTTCAGGAGGGCTGAAGCAGGGCACTTAATGCTCAGAGCCCTCACTTCCTGTTGTGCAGCTGCCCATCCAGAGCATGAGCAACTGGAAGAAGAAGGAAAATGAGAATATTTGTTCACTCAGTTCCTTCTTTATTGCCTCCCTGAGAGACATGGGCTGCCAGGTCCACTCAGGAACTCGGATGCTGTGAACTAGCTCAAGCAAAACCTCCAAGCAGCTACCACTGCTGTAAAGTGCCAGTGAATGCCTGAGTCTCTTGTGGGGAATAGAGAGCATTCATAGAATCAGTGAGTCGGAAGAGACCTAGACAGCTCATCTAGTCCGACCCCCTGCCATGGGCAGGAAGGAGCACTGGAGGTGGCAGGGGTCATAAGACCCCAGCCAGGTGCCTATCCAGTCTTCTCTTGAAGATTTCCAGGGAAGGTGAGAGCACCACCGCTCTGGGAAGCCTATTCCAGGCTCTGGCCACCCTTATAGTGAAGTAGTAATATCTAACCTAAACCTATCCTCCCTCAGCTTGTGGCCATTGTATCTGGTGACCCCAAGGGGGGCCCTGGTGAACAGACTTTCCCCGAGTCCCTGCTGGTGGCCCCTGATAAGGTTGTAGGCAGCCACAAGATCCCCCCTCAGTCTCCTCTTGCAGAAACTGAAGAGATTCAGGTCCCTCAGCCTCTCCTCATAGGGCTGGCCACGGAGGCCCTCAACCATATGAGTGGCTTCCTCTGGACCCTCTCCAGGTTCTCCACGTCCTTCCAGAAGTGCGGCGCTCAGAACTGGACACAGTACTCCAGCTGTGGCCTGACCAGCGCCGCATAGAGGGGGAGCAAGGCCTCTCTGGACCAGTTATGAAAGCAAAGAAACAATCTGAGGGTCCAAGGTCTTTTTTGGTATGAGAAGTTATGCGGTAGCAACTTAAGAGAGGTACCCATGTGGGCCTTGAAGGGCTTGAGTGGGGTTAAGTGCTGGCCATGTATGATGGGCACAGAGTTGGGAGCACTTACTTCATTTGCAGAAGGATGGATATTGTTAGTCTGTGCATAGGCAGAATCATGGCCTCATGTGAACTCCTGCTTCTTGGGGGAGGACACAGGATTTATTCACTAGAAATACCTTTGCCATAGGGTCCCTCCCTGTAACTGTGTGCGATTGAACACCAGCTCTCTGCCAATGTAAAGGGACTTTAAGCCACTGCACTACTCCTGGGTGCAAATCCTATTTACAGGCATTCCCTGGGTGTTGGGGGGAGTGCAGATGTCCCTAACGGATGCAGTCACTGGTCTGAAGGAAACCACCCCTGTGCTACCGTTTATTAGCACAGCAGGCTCTGCTTTCCTCTCCTTATTTCCTTGCACTCAGAGTCAGCTATTAGAGGACACTGACATCATTTAATTAATGGTTTAATTGAAACTTGCAAAATAATCGGAATTGGGCACCTGATTCTTGTCACCAACAAAAACAAACTGCAAAGGAAATAGTGAGTCACCAGCTCAGTGAGCAGTGCTTGTGCTTCAGGGTGCAAGCTGCTTGTTGTAGGGGTTAAGAGAGGTTTTCTCCCCAGCACAGCAGTCTACTAAAAGCATTGGGGTCCTGGGAATTGCCTTTGAAACCATGGCTGGGGTAGCAGAATGAGTTGGACCAGCAGCCTAAGGCTATGTGGCAATAGCTGTGTTGAACAGGGGAGGCAGATATTAATTAGCAGGTTAGCCATAAATGAGGACATGGTTTTGCATTTTGATCCCTGGGAACATGGGATTTGGGTGTGTTCCATTTTAAAAGAGGCACAACTAGAGAGGAAAATCACATTACCCTGAAGAAGGAGCAGAGCTGGTCCTTATTAGGACAGAGCTTGTTCTCAGGATGCCATGTCTGAGCAGCTTTGAGTCCCAAGGTGGAAGCTACAAGTGAACTAGTGAGTTCTCAACAGTGAAGTGGGAAGCTTACCTGTAGTACTATAGGTCTGGAGTGCTGTGAACATGCTGGCAGTATAATGATGCTGGCATGAGCTCAAGCCACAGCCCTTAGGAGGAAAGAGGAGGAAAGCAAGGCAGGGCAAAGCAATATTCCATTCAAGCACTAGGGAAAACAATTAAAACTTGTAGGCACTGGTGGCTGACTAAAATAAGACCTTAATTAATAGCTTAATTTGACTTGTAAGGAAATCATTAAGGCTGTTGGTGTTTCTTAATTCCTAACAAAGTGAACAACTGACTTCCAGCAGACTTTCCCCTGTAGCATAGGGTCTGGGGATGATTGCCCCCTTCTCACAAGGTAGGAGAGCCCAGTTTGGATACGGCTGCACTCTGCTACTGTTGATAAGTGCAGCACTGGCCTGCACTTTGCAGCCTCTTGTGCCCCGTTGCTCTGAGTAATAATCAGTCAGTGCTCAAAATCTGCTTTGGGACTTTCTTGTGTCTTTTCAGCAGGAGTCCAAAGGACAGATATGGTGGATTTGATTTCACCACCAAGCTGTGCCACTTGCATCTTGTCTGCTAGTCCATAAAGTTTATACAGAGCTGGAGGTTTGGAAGAGAAGCAAATATGTCAGGATGTTGTTTATATACATTTTTAGCTAATGAACAGGTGGGTGGGTGACACCAGCCAATATTTGCCAGATTCAGAGGAATCCTAAGAAAAAGTTATTTAGATGTTATTTTTGGATAGAAATAGAAACTGACTGGCACTGGACTAAGGCAGAAACATAAGAGAGGAAGGGAGGTGAAGCTTGCCAATTGTATGTACAGTTCAAAGAGCATGTTGGTGGCTTCAGGTGTCCCCACAGGTTAAGGCATCCCAAGTGCAAAAAGCTGCTGCTGTTATATAAGGCCTCAGTTTAGATCAAGATTGGGAAATGGCAAGCTGGTTCCAGACCCTAGCTAAGGGCATGCGATAAATTTGGGGCTAAAATCACATGAATCTCTCCCCAGTGACTCTTGCAAGCCAGAGGTTGTTTTTAATCCCTTTTACCATTTTTCCTTAGCAATGACTCTTCTGCCCCAAGGGTGGCTCAGCACAGCTTTGGGCTGAGCAACAGCATCCAAGCATCTCATATGCTACCTGTTTAGCTTGGATCAGAATGTGGTATGTACAGGGTACCTCTGCTAAACCTGCTGAAGTTCAGGAAGGCTCAGAGTGCCCCAAGCCATGCAATCAGGACTTAGCAGAGGTGGTATCTTTTATTAGACCTGATTGCTTTTTCCTCTAGACCAATATGTCTACAACTTGGATACCAACCCATGCAATTTTGTTTGTGGGATGCTAAGCATTTATGTTCTTGGAAGCTCCTTTGTTCTCCAGGCCACTATGTTTACCCAGCACTAAACTGGTTGCACCTTGCTATAGGCCATATTGCTACAGACATGTACTTCCCTCGCATTTGCTGGTAATGAAGCCTGTGGCTAATATTTTTCCTTGGGGTTCAGAGCTGACCCAGCACGTTTCTTTTGGTCAGTGCATTACAAACCCAATAGCAGCCCAAAATATCTTGTCTGACGGTGAGGAATGAGGTCTTTTTCTCCCCTGTAAGATTATAGGGAAACTTAGAGAGAGCTTGTCAGAGCTGGAATCTTAGCAAGTCTCCATTTTGCTGTGTTTTATTGCCTTCAGTTAACTAAAGTTACTTTCTATGATGACATGACTGACTCTGTGGATGCGAGGAGACCAGTGGATGTGATGTACCTCAATTTTAGCAAGGCTTTCGGATACGGTCTCCCACAACTTACTTACAGGCAAGCTAAGTAGGGGCTGGATGAATGACCTGTAAGGTTGATAGAAAACTGGCTGGAGTATCAGGTTCAGAGGGTAGTAATCAATAGCTCTATGTCTTGTTGGCAGCCAGTATCAAGTGGTGTGCCCGAGGGGTCAATTCTGGGGCTGGTTTTGTTCAGGATCTTCATCAGCAACCTGAAAGATGGCATCTAGTGCATTCTCAGCAAGTTTGCAGATGACACCAAGCTGGAGAGAGTAATAGATATGCTGGAGGGTAGGGCTAGGATTCAGAGATACCTAGATGAACTGAAGGATTGGGCCAAAAGAAATCTCATGTGGTTCAACAAGAACAAATGCAAAATCCTGCACTTAAGACAGAATAATCCCATGCACTGGTACGGTCTGGGGCCTGACTGGCTGGGCAGCAGCTCTGCAGAAAAGAACCTGGGACAATAAGCTGAATGAGCCAGGAGTGTGCCCTTGATGCCAAGAAGGCTAATGGCATACTGGGCTGCATTGATACTCTAGCCAGCCAACAGGTCAGTGATTAGTCCCCTCTATTCAGGACTGGTGAGGCCACATCTGGAGTGCTGTGTTCAGTTTTGGGGCCCCCACTGCAGAAAGGATGTGGACAAATTGGAAAGAATCTAGCAGAGGGCAATGAAAATGGTGAGGGAGCTGGGGGACATGACTTTTGAGGACAGCCTGAGGGAACTGGACTTATTTCGTCTGGAGAAGAGAAGACAGAGGATTTACTAGCAGCTTTCAACTACCTGAAGGGGGAGTGGTTCAAAAGAGGATGGAGCTGGACTGTTCTCAGTGGTGGCAGATGACAGAACAAGAAGCAATGGTCTCAAGTTGCAGCAAGGGAAGTTTAGGTTAGATATTTGGGAGAATTCTCACTAGGATAGTAATGAAGCACTGGAACAGGTTACCTAGAGTAGTGGTGGAATCTCCATCCTTGGAGGTTTTTAAGGCTGGGCTTGACAAAGCACTGGTTGGGGTGATCTAGGTGGGGCTGGTCCTGCTTTGAGCAGGGGGTAGAGGACTGGATGACCTCCTGAGGTCCCTTCCAACACCCTAATGTTATGATTTTGATTCTAACACCAGGTTTCTCTAAGCAGCCTGATTGCATTCCAAAACCCCACTGCATGTCTTTCAGAACCAGGAAGGAGTTAAATGCTGCTTTGTTGCCATGGCACCTTCTCTTTAAAAGGGAGGAGAATAGTTAATTATGCAATTTAAGAAACTAAGAGGAACCAAAAAGAGAATAATGGAAGACCCTGGGTTCATGCTAGAGCTGGTGGCTGAGTCAGAAGAGAGGGTGGGCTTATTACCATTGTGGGGAGAGGTGTTGTGCTGGCTCGGCGTATTCTGTGTAACTAGCTTCTCTCTGTTCCTTTTTGTTTCCTCAAGGAGCTACTAGAAATTCTTTCTTGCTCACAGATCAATATCCTAGTCAGTCACTGTAGTTACCAGGTCTCTCTGGGTGGTTCCAAGACAACCTGGCTGGAGAAAACACTCTCTAGATGGAGTTGGAATATACAGCAACTTGTAGTAGGTCCATCCCACCCATATGTCAGGCCTGTGCCCTTGGCTATAGACCAGCATAATCCAGGATAGATGGTGGCGTTTAAATTCTTTAGGCAGCATTTTATTGTTTCCTGGGCTGCCTAACATCCCACTTACTATCTTCCCTGGGAATCCTGACTGGTGCAGACAATAGTATGAGACAGAACTGAAGGTACTGCAAGACATACAACATGTCCTAAATGTATGTTCCAGACTTTTGCCAACCTGCATTTCCTGTGTTGCCACAATACTTGCCTCCGGAAATGCCAGGCTAACTGTCAGCAAATACCACTAAGAGGGCAATTAGAACAAAGGCAAAACAAAGTAACAATACAAACCCCCAGCAGCAGTAAATCTGGAGCATACTGTTCTACTCAGTGCAGACGGAGGAGCTGGCACTGTTATGCAAGACAGAGAAGTGCATTTTCTTCACCAGGCTATTTTGCCTATTTCCAACTTCCAAGTCTTTGACTAAGGAAGACCACTCTCTGGTTTAGATAATTGGAGGGGGAATCAGCTGCTGTTTGTTTCAAGAGCTCCCCTTTTTGGTGACGAGCAGCAGCAGCACTAGGGAGCTGTCAGGAACCACATGGCCTGCTGAGGAGGAGAGCAGTGGCTGAGAGAGAAAAGTAACACAGAGTACGTCCAGGAAGCCAGCAGGAGAGGCCATCAGAAAGACAACCATTTTAATTTACCAATTTTACAGACAAAAGGTTTCCCACGAGGCAGGTAAAATACATTTTTGCTTCCACTGTCAGGCTAACGGCCCATGTCCATTCTACTTGTCTTTCAGGGAAAACAGCCTTCAAAGATGTGATGTAAAAGCAAACCCTTAAACCAGTTTACGTTGCACCAGCCATCACTGCTCAGTGCCTCTCTTCCATTCCTGTCTCAGACTTTTCGTGCCTTCCGGGGACGGCAGCCATTGTGTGGAACCGGGGTGTTGTCCGTGATGGAGATGATCTCCAACCCCCCCATGATCACCCCCTGGATGGCAGCCTGTCAGGGCAAGAGAGCAGAGATCAGACCATATGCTGCTGCACCAATGCATTGATACCATAGCTGGTAGGGCTGTGCAAAGCTTCAGTCCCCAATTTGATTTAGCAGAGATTCAGCCCAATTCAGTGGCTGGATCTCCGAATCTGAATTGAATCAGAGGACCCTTTAATCTCTCCGAATCAAATTGAAACCCTCTGGATTGATTCAGAAAGGCTTGGCGATTTGGACATAGACACAGCTTTAAATGTTTTTTCTGCATACCTCAAGGTACCAGGTGGCTCGTGTATGCTGTGGTGCTGGGGCACATGGAGTGTTCCATAGGACCGCAGGGGGGCTCCCCAGTGTGCTCGACAGCAGACCTGGAAGTGGACCAGAAGCACTTCCAGGTCCGCTGGGGAGTGTGCTGGGGCCCCCCTGCAGCTGATTGCTGAGTTGGGAAGGTGCAGGGGAGCCCCCGCAGGGCGCTTCCTGGCAGACCCAGAAGTGGACCAGAAGTATTTCTGGTCCACTTCTGGGTTTGCCACTGAGCATGTGGATGGCCCCCCCGCACTCCTGTGGGACGCTCCATGTGTCCCAGCATAGCAGGTGTGGCTTGTGAATGCTGTGACCTCAAGGTATGTAGAAAAAACTTTTAAAGCTGTGTCTGTCTGAATTGCTGATTCTTCATATCAGCATCGAATCTTCAGATTTGGACCAATCAAATCAGGGACAGTGATCTGAATCAACAAGTCGAATCACTTTCCCTGATTTGGGCTGAATCTGAACCGAATAGGACCAGCTTTGCACACCCCTAATAACAGGCAAAAACCCAACAGCACATGTTGAAGTAGCAGCTTTGGAACAGATTCAAAGATAAGAACCAGGGTAAACTATGTTTGGCATCAGTTTGGGAAAGCCATGTCATGAGGAGGAGATAAGATTGTTCATAACAGCAAGTCAAAGGAAATTAGCTAAGCTAGTCCAAATCAACACGCATAAAACCTGGCTTCTAGTTAGCCTTTTTAGGACAGATTCTTCTAAGTTTTCACTACTAAGATCATTTTTGTCAATGATCTAGTTTTTTGCATGGTGTATAAATAGTAAATTCCCTACAGACTCCATTTTTGTCATCTACAGAAAAATCAGATCAAAACCTCCAGACACCTGAATAAGATCTTCTCCAGCCCCTCAGGAAAAGCAGCAAAAAGATGAAGATTCCCATCCATGAGTCACTGTCTCTGGCACTTACCAAGCGCCCAGGTCCCAGGCCTTTCAATATCAATCGTACATGGGACACATCCTTCCTGCAGGCTTTCTGAGGAGAGAATAACTGTTTAGTGCTCTTGGTGAGAAGGGGCAGGCAGATCTCTATGGCTGCTACACAAAGCTGGGGAACTGAAGGCTGATAGGAAACAGGTGATTGAGAGCAGTTTCAACACAATTTGTGTCCTGCATACTAATTCCAAGTAAAGTAAAAAAGTAAACAGACAGGTGAAACTAATCTGAGCTTGGACTTGAGGCAGCAGATGATGTATCCTCTGAACCTGGGCAGAGAGGGAGGAACCAGAACTCTTGAAAGCTTGCTTCCAACAGCTGGTTTCTTTCTGTGGCAGCACTGCCACCTAATGGAAGAACTGATCTTCTGTAGAGGGAAAATTGTATCCCAGCACAAGTTAAAGCTTCCTAAAAACTATAGGGGCAGAAGTAAAATCAAAATTAGAAAGACATCAATCTCTAAGGGCAAGGACAGCCATGCAGTTACAGAAGCATAGAGTAGGCATGTGGGTATGCAGATTAGCTGCACAGGAACATATCAGCAGGACTGAAGAACTCTTGTCTGTCCACTCCTAACATGCAATAACTTAAATGGAAATGCAACAACTTACCCCTAATTAAAATGGGTACAGTTTTCCTAGGGTTTAGCTATCTGTACTTCTGGTTAGGGGCAGGATGTGGTTATACTGGCTTTCTCTGTATTCAACCTCCTGAAAATGACTAGTCTTAGTTTCAGGAGGGGCTACCAGAGCATCTTTCGAGACAGGGCTGTAATGGAATGGACAGCAACAAGAGTTTCTTACCTGAGTGGGCTTATTTGAAATGAAAATGTGAAGTGTCTTGACTTAAAGTAGCTGCTGTCTTACTGATTAGCAACACTGTCCATGGCTGCATCAATACTTAGAAGGGAAAGCACAGCTGACTGATCTGCTCACAATGGCTTGGCAGTTGAAAGAAATATGTTATGTAACATTTATGTGAATATTTTGCATGGTTATATACCATGCAGACCAGAGCTAAAGGGTAAGTGGGGATGTACATTTCCCACTACAGCCTCCAAAATGGTGGAGGCTAACATCACCCCAGTGGCATTCAAATATCCCATTTCAAACAATTCATCCAGTTCCAAGTGTTTACTATGTCTTCCTCACAAGTGAAATGGAGGAAGCTACTTGTAAGGAGAACTAAGCTGTTCTGACCCCAGGAATCAATGGCCTTTACTGCCTCTTCTTCCCACAGAGAGGGAAGTGGGAATGAGAAGCAAAGCTGCTGTTTCTCCCCTTTTCCCTCCTGAGTATACTTTGTCTAAGCAGCACTCGTTCCCAACTGCTTCAGGCCACAGTCCTACCAGCTAACTACAATCAACCTTAACCTGAAGAGTCACTGGAGCAGACTCACCACTGCTGCTGCAAGGCCTGCAGCATGTGCTGCAACAGAAGTGCCCTTCTTGGCATCTCTGAACCCTTCACTGCCACAAGTAGCATGAACAAGTCGTACGTTTTTATTGGTGATGGTGACGTGCGTGCTAGGGAGGAGAGAGAGAGAAGAAATGGTAAGAAGCTGTCAGATGAATTCACCTATTGCTTTGCACCTTGATTACTTCCCAGGCTCTTCCCCAAACCATTGGACCCAGTGCTTCTGTTCAACTTCTCAAAACTGTTGCAGTCTACCCAAGGGCAGGAGCTGCACAATATGTCAAGGTTGCTTTGGAAGCAACTGAGAGCATTGTGCCTTCTGCAAGCATCCTGACAAGACGCTGCTCAGATGGAGTTTTGCTGCCCCAGGTCCTCCTCCCCACTGTGAGAGTACGCGTGCTCTCTTATGCTTATTTAAAAAAAAAACTTTCCTTGAGCTGAAGTTTTACAGAATTGTAAACTTGTCACATTTGTGATCATCAGGGATCCTGGTTTTCTCTGACTTAACCAAAAATTGGGGACTTTTTTTTTTTTAAAGTAACCCCAAATCCATAGTTTTCCATAATTAAAATGAAACACTATATATATACACACATCTCTATATTAGCGGTGTTTCATTTAAATGATAGGAACATGTGGATTTGGGGTCATGTTATTTAAATCACAGTCAGGGCGGCTAGGGCCTGGAACCAGCTTCCAGGGGAAGTGGTGCAGGCTCCTAGCCTGGGGATTTTTAAAAGGAAGTTAGATGAGCACATTGCCGGGGTCATCTGACCCCGGTGCTCTTTCCTGCTAAGGCAGGGGGTCGGACTAGATGATCTACCTAGGTCCCTTCCGACTCTAGCTACTATGAAACTATGAAATCGAAAACTGGGGATTTTTTAAAACCGGCATCACCAGAGAAATGTGGCTACCTCTGGTAAATAACACGGCACTTGTTAAGCGGCTTTGTGACAAGAAGTGATGAAGTTCCCAGATCTCACTAAATCGACGTCTGAAACCTGGAGAATGGGGGGATGTTAGTGTATCTGTATCTTTGCTCGGCCATGGTGTGCAATTAATGATTTCTCTCTTGTTAAGGCACCACATGCCAGCAAAACAAAAATCGACAAACCTTGGTCAGAACTGCTTTGTTACAGGCGGCACCTCCGGCACAGTGCAGCAGCAGCGGTTCAATATTTGTTCACCTAAATCAGCAGCCTCACGTCAAGGACTATCCCCCAGCCAAGCACCGACCACGGTGAAGGTGACCAGAACAAAACTCGCCAAGGACACCATACTCTGGGGTAAAGCATCCACACCTGAGGACAAGAGGGTGATCCAGGCTCACCTTGACAGGCTCAGGAAACAGGCGGACGAGAACCTGATGGTGTTTAACACCAAAAAAATGCAAGGTTCTCCACCTCGGGAAGAAAAACTTGCAGCATCCCTATAGGCTCGGCAGCGCTACGCTGGTTAGTGCTACGGATGAAAGGGACTTGGGGGTCATGACTGACCACAAAATGAACGTGAGCCTTCAATGTGATGCTGCAGCTAGTAAAATGAGCAAAACGCTGGCTTGCATCCATAGATACTTCTCAAGAAAATATCAGGACGTTATTCTCCCCTTGTACTCGGCCTTGGTGAGGCCGCAGCTGGAGTACTGCATCCAGTTTTGGGCTCCACAATTCAAAAAGGATGTGGAGATGGTTCAGAGTCCAGAGAAGAGCCACGCACATGATCAGAGGTCAGGAAAACAGACCTTACGACGACAGGCTGAGAGCCATGGGACTCTTCAGCCTGGAAAAGTGCAGGCTCAGGGGTGATCTAGTGGCCACCTACAAGTTTATCAGGGGTGTTCACCAGGATCTGGGGGAAGGTCTGTTCACCAGAGCACCCCAAGGGATGACAAGGTCGAATGGTCACAAACTCCTCCATGACCATTTCGGACTGGACGTAAGGAAGAATGGTGCTCTGGCGATGTGCCAGAGGACTGGAAAAGGGCCAATGTGGTTCCCATTTTCAAAAAGGGAGGAAGGAGGACCCAGGAAACTATAGGCCTGTTAGTCTTACTGTGGTCCTGGGAAAGCTTTTTGAGAGAATTATCCTGGCGCATGTCCGTGAGGGTCCAGCAGGGGAGATTATGCTTAGGGGCAACCCACATGGTTCATTAGAGGCAGGTCCTGTCAGACCAACCTGGTGACCTTCTATGACCAGGTCACAAAATCCTTGGACGCAGGTGTCGCAATGGACATGGCCTTCCTAAAGTCCAGAAAGACATTAGACACTGTGTCTCGCCCCATTCTCATTAAAAAAACTAGGAGACTGAGGTGTCGACACCTACGCAGTCAAATGGGTCACTAGTTGGCCGGAGGGCTGCACCCAGAGTGGCGGTAGACGAGTCTTATTCGACCTGGAGGGTTGTTGGCAGTGGGCTTCCCAGGGGTTGGTCCTTGGGCCCTACGAGGAAAGGCTACAGGACCTGAACCTGTTCAGCCTCCACAAGAGAAGGCTGAAGGGGGATTGAGTGTCCTGTTACAAACTAGTCAGGGCGGACTAGCAGGCATTGGGCGAGTCCCTGTTTCCCCGAACACTCCCAGGAGTGACCAGGAATAATGGTCACAAGCTGGCAGAGGGTAGATTCAGGCTAGACATCAGGAGGCGCTACTTCACTGTCAGGGCGGCTAGGGTCTGGAACCAACTTCCAAGAGAAGTGGTGCTGGCTCCTACCCTGGGGGTCTTTAAGAGGAGGCCTGATGAGCACTTTGCTGGGGTTGTTTGACCCCAATACTCTTTCCTGCCATGGCAGGGGATGATCTGCTCAGGTCCCTTCTGATGCTACCAACTATGAAACTATAAGAACTTCTTTACTGTCCGAGCCCCCAAGGTTTGGAACAGCCTGCCACCTGAGGCGGTCCAAGCACACACTTTGAATGCCTTCAAGACACATCTGGATGTTTATCTTGCTGGGATCCTATGACCCCAGCTGCCTTCCTGCCCCTGGGGTGGGGGCTGGCCTCCATGATCCTCCCAGGTCCCTTGCAACCCTAATATCTATGAAGCTGTGAAAAAAAACAGTGCCAGATACAGGCCGTTTTATGCAGGGCGGTGCGCGCTGAAGTGTTTCTTACTTGTTGTAGGTGGCAAGGATGTGGAGTATGGGGATGTCCTCGTATTTTTTTCCGTTCCACCTCAGGTGACTCCCTTGTCCTGGCACCGGGGGCATGATGCTGGGAAGCAACACAGGGAAGTGAAACGCTGCCCATGCGTGGCCGGTGCCATGCATCGCACGCGGACCCTGGAAGAGGGCGGCTCGAGCATGGGGCAGCCGGGGAGTCCTGCGCGGACGCGCTGAGTTGCTCGTGCCCCTTCCCACCCGGCGCGAGGCTCCGATGCCCCCAGACCAGGCCCCCAGTTCCCCCGCGCAGCGCGGCTCGGATCCGCCGAGTGCCCTCACCTGCTGTGTGTGGGGGGTGCCGGTTGCGGCGCCGGGGCGGGCGCGGCCTTCTTCGCATTGTCCGCCAGCCCCCGGGCTCCGGCCGGGGCGAGCAGGGAGCGGGCGGCGCGGGCACCCCTGGCCCAGGGAGAGGAGACGGAGAGGAGGGTTGGGTTGGCTTGGGTTGGGTTTCAGCAGCCCCAGGCCGAGCCTCCCCCTGCCGGCCGCGCCCACGCGAGGACAACTCACCCCGCCACAGGCAGCAGCAACCGCTGCCAGACACCGCTGAGCGCCGCCATGTTGAGCCCGAGCCCGGGCCCGGGCGAACCTCAGCGCAGGGCATTGTGGATCCCGGGGGGCAATATGGCGGCGCCCATACTGGGCCTCGCAGGGCATTGTGGGTGTCTGGGTTGGAAACGTGCTTGCGCGTCCCCGGGAGACAACATGCCGGCGCCCATGCCAGGCGCCGCGCTGCATTGTGGGCCCGGCTGGCAACATGGCGGCGCCCATTCCGGAGCCCGCCGCATGGCATTGTGGGTTTCAGGTGGAAACATGGCGACGCCGCGGTGCATTGTGGCTCCCCGGTGGCAACATGGCGGCGCCCATGCCGGGCCTCGCAGTGCATTGTGGGTTCTGGCGGGGCGGTGGCGGAGGCATCATGGCGGCTCCCACGCGGGCGTCCTGGCGGCTCCTGGGCGCGCTGTGCCTGCAGCGGCCGGCGATCGTGTCCGCAGCGCTGAGCCCGATGGAGGAGGTGGTGGCGCGGCTGATGCAGCAGGTGCGCGGCGGCGCGGCGGGGGGAGGTCGCGGCGGGGCGAGGCGCCGCGTGTCCGCCCCGTGACGCGCGTCTGGTCCGCCCGCAGTTGGAGACGGAGCGGAGCCGCCTGTCGGACCACGAGGTGCGGCACCAGGCCGAGGAGGAGCAGCTGCGGCATCCCAAGGACCGCGGTGACGATCTGGCCAGCAGCAGCGTGGTGCTGGCGCGGGACCTGGAGGAGGTCTGGGAGGACCGGTTCCAGAAGGCCGAGCTCAGCCCCCGCCTCACAGGTAAGGGGAAGGGGAAGGGGAAGGTCTGTCCCTGCCTGCCCCCGCGGTAGGGGCTAGCAGAGCTCGCTGTTGTGCTCTGGGTCCGCCCAGCCCAGTGCCGTGAGCGGGCGCTGGGCCCCGGAGCCGGCTCCTCTCCTGGTGTTTCCTGGTGCCCTGCGTGGCGGGGAGCAGGGTCGCCGTCTGAGCGCGGGGGCCAGAGACGAGACGGGGACGACGGGAGCGAGGTCGGGGGTTTAAAGCAGGTGCCCGCTGGTACGTGAATGAGACCGAGGACCCCCGGTCCAGGAAACAAAAGTGGATGGGAGGGGTGGTGCAGATGGTTTCCTCTGAACACTTGTCTATTCGCTCTGCTGCCTTTGCTGAAACCCTGTTTGGGGTTGGGGAGTCGCTGGCGTGAGCCCCCTTCCTCGCAGCCTGGGGAAGAACGTAGGATTGTAGGAAATTAGGGTTGGAGGGGACCTCACATAGTCGCATCTAGTCCGACCCCCTGTTCAAGGCAGCGTCGTCCCTGCCGAAACGGTCCCAGCCAAGTGTCAATGCAACCTGCTCTTGATGGAGCAGGAATGGAGAGCCCTTGATTTTGCTAGGCACCCTGTTCAATGCTTGAGTATTTTTGCTGGCAGAAAGTTCCTCTTCATCCCTATCTCCAATTTAAATTTCCCCTGCTTCAGCTTGAGGCCGTTGCTCCTAGCCCTGCCCTCTACAGCCGCAGAGAAAACCTGTCTCCATCCTCTCTGTAATCGCTGTTTGGGTATTTGACAACATTCTTCAGACAAAAAAAGCCCAACTTCTTCCAGTTTTTCTTTATGACTCTTGCCTCCCAAGCCCCTAATCATTTTTGTTGCTGGACTCTCTCAATCTGTCCAAATCCTTCTAGAAGGGTAGGGCCTAAAACTAGACACGGGACTCCCAGCGAGGCCTCACCAATGCTGAAGAAAGTGGAAGAATCCCTCCCCTTGACTTGCAAGTGACACTCCTGTTAATACAGGAACCTAGCCAGTCATCGTATGGCATTGTGAGGCCACTTGAACCTAGGCCCTCTGTAAATCCTGACTTTTATTAAGTGAACTTAAATGATTGGATGCTTATCTTGCTGCAGTGATCTGACCCCCGGGGGTTACAAGAAATAATGGCCACAAGCTAGAGGAGAGCAGATTTAGATTGGATATTAGGAGGAACTTCTTCACAGTTCGAGTGGCCAAGGTCTGGAACGGGCTCCCAAGGGAGGTGGTGCTCTCCCCTACCCTGGGGGTATTCAAGAGAAGGTTGGATGTGTATCTAGCTGGGGTAATGTAGGCCCAGCACTCTTTCCTGCTTATGCAGGGGGTCGGACTCGATGATCTATTGAGGTCCCTTCCGACCCTAGCATCTATGAATCTATGACCCCAGCTGACTTCCTGCCCCTTGGGCAGGGGGCTGGACCTGATGATCTTGCAAGGTCCCTTCCAGCCCTGATATCTATGAAACTGGTGAACTGGGCAACTTAAGGCTTTGCGGGGAGTATTTATATCAATAAATTTAAATGGTATCTTTCTCTTTCACCTTTAATGAGACATGACTGAGACAGGATATGTCACCTTCATGAAACCAGATCCTTGGGTGACAGCAGGAGAAGACACGTGTGCATAAAAGCATCGCTGGGAGTTATCTGGTGACAAAGTTGCATAGACAATGTGGGAAGAAAGAATGCTTCTGGCCTTGGGTAATTTTAGGTACCGGACAAACCTGTGGATATTCTGTCTGGAATCTGTTGTCTTATGGCAGATGCTGATAAGAACAATGACCGCACCTCTCTGAACAGGAAGCTTGACAGTAACCTGACACTGCTGGTCAAACAGAAGGTTGGTGACCAGGAGCTGTGGCTTCTGCCTCAAATGGAGTGGCAGTCAGGGGAGACGCTACGAAACACGGCGGAGCGAGCCTTGGTGTCTTTCTTGGGTGAGTCCCTTACTGGTGGCGGTGCTCCTTTATCCCTGTTGTTGTCGGTCATCTTGCTACCAGGCTTAGTGCCCGGTTATCCTCACAAACCGCCTTGCACCCTCTTAGGGATTGCATGCTTTTGACCACAACTAACAGAAAAGGAGGTGGGTTGATCCCTGTGGGGCTTTCAGTTTCTGGATGGAGCTGCTGGGAAGTTGGCTGTGCACAGACTTGCCCTTAAGCCGCTTCCTGACCTCCACCCCTTAGAGAGAGTCTTTTGTTTCTGGTAGGTGCAAGTCAACATGAGACTGTACCTGGCCTAGTGGATTATTCAGGGTGGCTGTAAGCATTTGTGATGTGCAGGCCCCTGGGACTAGCTGTTGAACAGTATCAGTGCTGTTCTGGGGACCTGGGCTCATGTCTCTATATTTAGTATCTTTTCTAGTCATGTAAATGCAATCAAGCCATCTCCCCTTACCTTCCGGTAGGGAAGCAGTGTGGAAGCAGTGCACACCGCCTCCTAAAGGGAAAGAGCATTATGTTTTCCCAGTAGCCCCCTACCCCATGGTAGTGTTTGAGCAAGGTTGGTCGGCTCCCAAAGAGCTCCCCAGGGCGAAGGTTTATCCTAAAGTGGGGCCTAAGAGATGGATGTTCCTACTAAGAAGAAATAACAGTAGAATCAAATGAAAATTAGGCACAGGTGAGTGACTTCTGCTGTCACTGTCAAATGTAATAACTACGGTCCATTCTTCCTGATCTTGTGCTTTCTTCCCTTTTCCCCCCCTTCATTCCTGGGCCTTGCAGGGAATCGCATCCAAGCCAAGTTTCTAGGGAATGCACCATGTGGGCTTTACAAGTACAAGTACCCCAGGGCCATCAGTACTGAGGACAGCATGGGGGCCAAAGTATTTTTCTTCAAAGCTCTCCTCCAAAGCAGCCATCTGTCCAAGGAAGAAAGCAAAGCAGACTGCGTATGGGTCACCAAGAGTGAGATGGAAGATTACTTGAAACCAGAATACCTAAAGCAAATCAGTAGATTTGTGGTGGACCTGTGAGAGAGAGCTGTGCTCCAAGCAGGTAGGGAGAACGTGGGACAGGATCTTTGGGAGGAGTGCAGCTGCTGCTTAGCATTGCCTGTGTGACCAGAATGCTATCCTAGACCCTGAAGAAGAATCCTGCATCCCCTTGTTTTGTGACCTCTGCAGGGTCTGTACTAAATAAATACTAAAACCTCTACCATGTGAGGATCTCCCTGGAGTATTGTGTGTTTATTGGGTGTCCTCCTCTGCCTTTCATGGAATTGTGTTGGAGTCCCTTTCCCTTCCCTGTTGTGCCATTTTGTAGAGGTGATGTATCCAACAGCTGTGTTGTCACTGGATCCCCGTAATAGCTTGATGCTCTCCTAAACATTATACTCTTCCCTTGACAGCTGCTCTTTATTAAGAGGAGCAGTGAGTGAGCTCCTTCTACATCTTCAGGTGGGAAGAGTTCCTTTTACTGAGGAAAAAGATTTATCCACTGGTGTCACTGGGAGACCTGGTAAAATGTTATGGTTACAGTTCCCCCTTTTTTTTATACTGCTCAAGTCCCTAGATTTTTTCTCATCTCTTCCTGGAGTGTTGTGGCTCTGGAGAGCAAGCAAACCTGGTAGTACATATTGAATTAGCACACATTTTCATTTTCTTTTCCAAGAGTTTAGCTCTTCTTGGCTTGGAGTAGGGGAAATGGGGATCTCTGGCAGTGTGGTGGTCCTTGTAGATGTGGATTGCATGTGCCATTGAACTTTGTTTTTCTGTAACTTCTTTGATTTCTTTAGCTAAAGACATTTCTAGGTATTACTCTATGGCATTTGCATCTTTGGGAAATAAGGTGGATGAATGTAAAATATTCTCTTTGCTAAGCAGTGCTTTTGGGTCTTTTACTCCAAGTCATGGCCTTGGAAAGCGTTCATGCCGCAGCTGAGGAATTGGCTGGGGAATCAGCAATGGAAACTGGATTGCTTGAGGTATAGAGAGAAGTTTCTTCCCTGTCTAGCTTCTACAGAATGCACCTCCAAAAGGATGGGTTTGCTGTTACCTACTATGCAGCCTGTTTCTTCTAGAATCGAGATGACTGCTTCTTTCCTGCCCTGTTCTGGCAGCTCTCCTGGAGGGTCACCACTGTCCTCTTGAATCTGAGTTTGCACCTTGACGGGCCTAGAAGCGGAACAAGCCATGCAGCTGTTCATACGTTGACCTTCTTTAGTGCCTGAAGAGGATGTCAGAGTGCTTGAGACACTAGTTCTTCCCAATTCCATCAGAAAGGTTGGCATTGGCATTGCCATGTTGCAGCAGGATGGAGGTTAATGTGACTTATCCAAGGCCAGTGTCTGCCAAGCTGGGTTTAGTTCTCCCTTCCCATGCATAACTTGTTCAGTCAAAGCTGCTAAGCCTTCTTGGAGGAGCTTGCTTCTGGGCACCACGGGCACCCCTCTGAGTTCATTATTAAATGGCAAGGGCGTGATTTCCAAGGCTGTTCCATGCCTGTGTGGCTTTGCCCTACCTGTCTCCTCAGGGTGAGGTTGACTTCCTGAGACACTTTCAGGCTGAGAGCTCTGCTGTCTGTTGTTCTAGATGAAAACCTGGCATTGGCTGTACCTCCTGGAGCGGCAGTCTCCCCGAGTGTCACGGGGAGAGAGGAAATAGCAATCATTAATCATCTGGGGAGATCTGGGCCTCTAGAGGTAGATCTGGAGATTGCTATATATATTTTGTCAAGCCCTTGGGAGCTGTTGAGCTGCAGGCTTCAAATTAAAGCTGTTTTTAATCACCCTGAGAGCCATCAGAGGTGCAGTGCACCAGGCTTCTATTTTTCTAAAGCAGGGGAGTTGGTAGCTGCAGGCTTGTAATAAATTAAAATATAGATATATATATCAGATTGGGAGGCTTGGCACAGAGCTATGTCTAGTGCAGAGAGAGGAGAGCAAGAGCTACACAGGCTGCAAAAAAGACATGAAAAATGCTGAGTCTAGCCGTGGTCTGGGAGCTGCAAATTAGTTTGCCAAAGCCTGACTCCAGCTTTGCTGAAGGGTTGAACTCCAGTCCTTTATAAGGGCAACTGTTTCCTGCCTCAGGAGACTTGCTTAGTCCTGATGGAAGTGTCCCTCACAGGTAGGGTGTGTAGCAACCTGTAGCAAGTGCATGCAGCTCGGGAACTTTCCTCAGTCACTTGCATGTCATATTTTTCATGGTGATTTGCTCTCCGCCTCTGGGACAAGGGGAGCCAGAGCAGGTCCAGCCCTTTGAAGTACTCCAGGTTTCTTTGCCTCCAAGGGATGCGTGTGGCAGGCTCTGGGGTTCCCTTTGAAACCGCTTTAATGGACTTTTAAAACATGTTTGAAACACCTTGTCTTTTGGCTTTGAGAATTTCCTCAAAACTGCTGAACTAACAATAGGAAGAAGAAGAAAAAGAAACCAAAAGGAAAGGGGGCATGGGTCTGTAGAGAGGTTAGAGACAGCCCTGGTGGTTCCTGGCTCCCTCAAATTGCAGGCTCAGAGAGAGCCACAGGAATCTAGCTTCCAGCCATGGGGTAGGCAAAGTCCCTGCTCAGAGAACTGAGCAGGTTGTGTGGATACCCTTTCACTGAGACCAGATGAGTGGTATAGAGCTGGGGTAAGACTTTGAGGTCCTGCCTCTCCTGTAGGGGTGGGAAGGCATGTCCTTATGGGATATGGAGCAAGCAGGAAAGCTTAAATGGAACCCTCTGAGGCTCAGAAAATGAAGTCCACCTCTCATCTGCAGCATCCAGAAGATGTTTCTGCTCCAGCCAGAAGTGCTGAGAGATATTTAAACTTTTAAAAAGACAGCCCAAAGCCATAAAGCCTCTCATAAGAGACTACCCCTATAGATTCTCTGGAGGAGAAAGCTAAAGGTACAGCATTGGATGAGATATCTTAAGGTCAATTGTGTCTCTCTCAAGGAAGTGCAAACTTCACAAATGCCTGTTTTTCCTAAATGAAACAAATGCTCATGCTTGTAAAGAAAAACTGTACTTGTTTGTCACTGGGTTATGGGGACATGATTAAGGTGAAGTGAGAACTCGCATCAGCAGCTACTCGCTTGCAAGGACTAAAGTATTGTCCTCACTTTGACTAAATTAAGCCCGCTGTTCTGTCCTTAATGAAACCCTTGGATCTACTGTTGGGTTAATCCAGCTAAATTCTCAGACTGGAGAGTAAGGCCCACCTTGAAAATGAATTTGGACACAGTAACCTTGGCTCTAAAAAAACAAACAAAAAAAACCCAAAATTGCCTGCAGTCTCTTGGGCTGGTCTCTGCTCAGCCAGGAGAGCATTTGCAAACATACACAAAAGCAAATCAAAGCCACACACACATGCATGTCATACAAAAGCTACTTTAAGCAAGATGCTTCTTGCCTGGTATCTTTTTCAGGATGGGTGCTTCACTTCATGGGTTTGCTGTGTATTCAAGAGCTCCAAAGCTGTATCCCTAGAGCAACTGTGGCACCAGTTCAAGGAATTGGCATTCCATGTTAACGTCTGATATCCTCCCAAGTATTTTGGAGGACAGAGATGTAAAGCCATTATTGAGGCTGCAGACAATGCCTCTGTCTTTCCAGTGCAGAATCTTCCAGCCCCCTTATCTCAGCAGGTGTTCCTCAATGCTGCGTTCCTTCAGGCTCCTATGCCGAGAAATGTTTTGTACGGCTGGAGGCTGTTGCTACATTCCTGGAGAGTTGGAAGTCAACACCGATTCTCTGAAATTCCCAAAGTGTCTCGGCTTTGGGTTTTTCAAGTCTGAGCAGATTCCTTACTGACTTCACGAAGGGCCATCATCAGGATTGACCTGCCCCAGTTGATGACTGCTTGAGAATGTCATAGCTTTGCTGATCCAGAGGATATGTGAGGAGAGGCATGGTTTATTTTACTTGGGGAAGAGGCTGCTCACTGACCCAGGAACAGTTCTCAGTTCTGACTATCTGGCGAGACCTGAAGAAGGGCCCTTAGTGCCCCCAAACCCTCTCCCAACTATATAATGGGTAATATATTTTATTGGAACAAAGTCCCCTTGTAGCATCACAGGTTAAGAATGCAATAGCACATATCTGCTAGAAAGATAGCGCCAGTTCCAGGGGAGATATACTTCAGAAAGGGCATTGTCTTGCTTTATGATACCAAATGATTTGCAGCCTGTTTTATATCATGGGTGTCCAGTCTATAAGGAGCTCAGTGTTCTAGGTAGAAATTTTGAAATTCATCATTACAGCATTATCTTCCCCAAACTTCAAAATCTGGGAAGAGAGGGATGGGGGGGACCTTTCTGGAGGCTCGGTAAAGATGCAGTTGGTGAGCATCTTTCAGAGGTAGTTAGCTTCTGCTACAACAAGAACCAGTTTCAGCACAGAGCCCTCCCCTGGGACATGTCACTTCTACAACGATATTCAGAAATGCTATATCATATCTCCCTTCAAGTGGAAATGATGCATGTCTGGATAGCCTTATCATGTTGCACAGACTTTAGCAGCTGTTGTTAAAAGCCTTCAGAAAAACAGCTTTGAGGAAACAAATGGATTAATTACAACCAAAATACACACTATTGAAGTTATTGCATAAGATGTTTACTTTAGGAGAGAGAAGAAAGTGTTTAATAAATTGGACTTGAGTATGATGCAACTCCTGGGCTAGTTGGTCTTATATATGGATACCCTTGCCCAGCACAATTCTTGTTTCATTTCTGGCCAGTAATTGTGACAAATCTAGTGCTCAGAGATCGTGGTTCAGGTCCACATTGGCATCTCTAGGTAAACTCAGAATTATTTCATGGCTACCTGATGGATCCTGAGACAATCAGTGCAGATTGCTTGTAGAGAAATGTATTTGGATTCCATTCCTGGGTGGGAGAATGGAGGGGAATGCATCCCAAGGAAAGAGACCTGAAACGTGCTATCTCATGCTGTAAGCCAGCAAGCTCACTACTCCCTGTTTCCAGCAGGCAGTTTTTCAGAAAAATGCTTATATCTATTAAGAAGGCAGAAACTTCCAGTGCTGCTTATAAAAATGGCCTTTTTCATATCCTGGCCAGAAATTGTTGCTCTGTTCCTCAGGGTTTTATGCCAAGAAGGAAAATTCAAGTTGGCTGACTCAGTGAGGTGCCTTCTCACCACTAGAATGCAGCTTAGCTCAGCTAGCTTCTCACTGGGTCAGTTGAGGTCAGAAGCCTATATGCCTCCAAATCCAGATGAGAAACCAAAAGAAGTATTGTGTGAAGAAGACTGGGAAGCAGAGGCTACAGTCCCTTTATCTCAGACCTTGGCTAAAAGACCCTTCCTTTTATCCTTTGACCTCGGAGTCCTTGACTATATAAATGATACAGGGGAGCAGGAAGGAACTGACTGCAGTAATTGTAATCACCTTGGTACCCCTCAAGTCTAGGTTCTCAGATATGATTTTAGGTATCAATGGAGTCTTTTCTTGAATGTCCAACACATGCACAAAATGCTGTAATGGGTACCAATCCCTAGTGCTGCTTAATTCATTGACAGAAGCTGAGAGGAAAAATCCTGCATTCTTTTGTTCTGAGATGGTGTTTAACACTCTCCTAGCATCTCTGACATCACTTGGGAATTTCCTGTTGTGGCTTGATCAATATTTAGAAGTTGGTCTTACGAGGAATGCACCAGAGCAAAGTCAGATGATGCAGGAATGTTGCCATATTTTTTACAAGATGGACTGATCCTAGGATTCAAAGTCATCACTTTTTGGAAGAAGACGTGAATGATTGCAAGGTATAGTGCACTGTGAGAAACCCACGAAAGCCTATCACTACTGTTACAAAAGATTTCTGAGGACCACTTACCATTTTCTGTCGGTGTCCAGGTGCTTGTTGTGATATCCATCTGTGGTCCATGAGTCCTGCAAAAAAATCCCACTTAGTTTTCTAGGTGTTAGTTTTCTTCCATTTCTTGCTGAAGGCATCTTGGAGTTTCAGCATTTGGCATGCTTTCTATAGCACTGCAGTTCTACTCTCTATCACGTGTGGCAGTTCTGTGGGCAGATCTGATCTCCACCTCCAAGGTCATCGTGATCTTGTATGGGATGCGGTATCCTTGCCCACTTGGTTACATCTAAACACCTTGAAGTAGGAGGTAGTAAGTGAAATGTGAACAGATCCTGCAGAGGAAAAGGAACGTGTCTAGCAGAGGCTTTCACAGGGGTGGGTACATCTATTACTACGCGCTGTCTGAGAAGAGCAGCAGTATTTTTGTGGGCGGTGAGCTTGTGTAGATCTGAGGAGGAGGTCTGTAAGGTTACCTCCATGCCTTCCCTCCATGCTTTCTCAGACTCTAGTTTTTTTTCGTATTTCTTCACCCCTGCTGATGCAGCATTTGGTAGAAAGGAGCTGAGGAGCAGGACCTCTTTCTAACCCTGAAGTTCCTTTTCAGTCCCCTCTGGGTATATAGATTCCCTCCTTCCTAGGAACTGGGGGGTGTGTGTGTGTCTATATAGATATATATATTGCTCTTCACCTCCTACTGTGAACACTTTCTGACACAGAAAGTACTGAGGGAAAACTGTCTTACTGATGAATTTTCATTACAGATGGTCTGACACATAGAGCTGTATCCCCACCTTAGAAACTGCATTCTGGACAGAGATTTTGGGGGTTTTTTGGCCATGACTGTCTTGTTAAGTCATTTCCAAGGGAAATGGCTGTTCTGTCAGGAGATCCCTAAATGTCTTGTCAAGGCTCTGCCACAAATAGTTTGAGTGGCATAGCACTTTTTAGATTCAATTATTAGGCAATGTTGAAAATGACTCTTGTCACTCTAGAGAGCTCTTCCTGAGAGGGTGTCCATAGCTCCAGCTCAGAACAGAGATCTGCTCTGTCTCCGGTTACCATCGGGATGGGGCATCCCGCCATGAAGATCCTGAGTCCTAGGATAAAAATTCCAAGGTAAAATAGGATTTTCTCTCTTTCCCCCATGAGCCCATTTAGGAGGCATCCTGCTGCTGGTTAGGGCAGGAGCTCTGGAACGGATCAGTGAGAGGAAAGAGGAAATGATCCCTTTGTGAGTGCACCGTGTAGACCTGAGTGGTGTGCAAGGTGCTTAGGTGGCTGTCCAGCAACCCATCTCTCTCTTGCTCTTTGTTGTATTTAGCAGGACCAAGAGAAGCATCCACCCCATATGCAGCCTCATACGTGTCCAAAGAGGGGCTGATGCTGGGGGATGAAGAGGAGACCAGTCGCTATAAAGCATGCAAGCCTTAGCCTCTCTACTGGCAATGCTAACAGGGCTGCCAGGGTTGGTGATAGGTTCAGGAGGCAGATACCCTTCAACTTGGTAGATGAACTGAGCAGCGGGATGGGAACTAGCCCTTCATGCCAGGGTCCTTGTGCGGGAAAGGATGAGGTTTCTTTCATCAACCTGCTAGAAGCCACCTGACCCAGGTGTTTTAGGCCTTTGGTTACAGGTGTACCTAAGCTCTGATTTGTCCATGCTTTCTTGGGAAGAAAAGGCAAGTCATTGGCTATAGCTCCATCTCCTTGTCCCTCCTTCCCAGGTGCATAGTTATGCCATGAGCATGCCACTGTTTTATCACTGCCACCCTGATGAAAGGGTGAGAATTGCCCATGACCGGGTCGGCAGCTGGCAAATCCTACCCCTATCCCTGCACACACAGAGCCCCAAGCTCTAGCCTTTTTTTGGTGTAAAAATCGCCCGAGAGTCTGTTTCCTCAGAGAAGGGCCTGCCTGCTTCTCACAGGCATCTTGGCTGAGCCTCCACTGTTTTGTTTTTCTGCCTATTTAATAAAACTCCATGATGTCCTCTCCTCACTGTTTTTCTTGTTGCGGTCGTTCTGCTAGAACAGAAGGTGGAGAGAGAGGTCTTCAATTTTTGCTTTGTTTTGTTTTTGGCAGCCTCTGGATTAAAACTCCATAGAATTTAATTTGTATTGGAAACTCTGCATCATGAGACGCCTCAAGGGGCTTGGATGGGAATTTCTCTGACGGCTCCCAGCATTTCCATGAGCTCTGCCTGTTTCTCCCATCAGATGGTGCTCACAGCTTGCCGAAGGAGCAGGCCTTGAGGAACCAAATCAAGCAAATTCCACTCGGAGCAGCCAGGTGGCACAGCAGGGTAAGGCAATGGAAGCAGTTTTCAGAGCTTGATTTGGGTCATCCGAGGCGTGAGCGTGTTAGGTCTTCAGTGCCGGCTGCACATGTGTGTTTTCCATGCTATGGAGCCACCCACACAACTTCATGCAACCGATGTCTCTGTAGGACAAGTGCTATGGTGGCAACAGGTAAGCACTAGTGTGTATCCACAGGGAGAGGTGAGAAGATGAGGTTGGACATAGTGGGCTGGGGCATTGGCATGGGATGGGGAGGGGCTGTACATGAAATGGTGACAAAATGTTTGCCTTCAATGCTCAATGATTCCAAATCCCCAAAACTAAGCAAATATGCAACAGCCTTCAAGGCTGATGGGAAGTACTTGGTGTTAGGAAGCCTTTAAGTCAGAAGGGATATTTTAGTTGAGACTTTCCTGATGCCTCCTCTTTCTCCCATAAAGTCTCAAAGTAAGTAAAAGCTCATCAGCGAGCGAGTGATTGTACCCAGGGACCCGCCAGGAGGGGCTGCTAACATGCAAGGGCATCTCATAATGCAAGGACAAGGGTAAACTCAATGCAATTAAAAGAGACAAATTCAATACTGACGGTAGGACATGCTTTTGCACACAGCATGTGTTATGGTGGAGGACACAGTGCCATACGTGTCACTTAAGCGAGTTTCTTAAAGGCGCTGGGATGTTTATTGGATATGAAGACTATCTGGTGTTTTAGTTAATGCTGAGAAAGGCATTGTAAGCATTGTGCTTCAAGACTTAACCTGATCTACAACTGTTAGAGACTCAGAGTAGGAGGCAGTTTATTCCACATCTACCCACTACTGTGGCCTTCACCTTTCTCTGAAGTAACCTAGCCCCTGTCAAGGACAGAATAAGGGATTAGGTGGACCTGAGGTGTGCAGACTGTCACTGCTGTTCCCACGTACCTAGCAGGAGGGCTGTGTTGTCATTCCCAGTATAGTGTGTGCGCGGCCTTGCAGCTTAGTGTCCTGCCTGCCTGCCTTCTGTGCTCTGTCATTTATCAAAGTAATTGCACATACTACATTTATCCTTTCAGGTTTTACCCTCCCAAATGTTATTCCTGAGCATTAAACCTGTGGGAGAAGTGAATTAATGGGCAAAGTAACTAGAAATAATCCAAGTTTAATGGGCACGGAGAAAAGCAGACCGACTCGGGAAGGACAGCTTTGGTAGTGTCCTGCATTTGCAGGCAAATAGAAATTTATCTTGATGTGCGAGTATATCCAGCTTAGTGATCTGTGAGCACTTAATAATTGGTTTGGTGACCTGTCAGCAGTGCTCACTCTCTGTACAGCTCTCTCCTCATTCCCCGTTAATATAATGGGTCACAAATCCCATTCGCTTTTGAATTCTGAGTAATCCTTTTGTTAAGGTCACTTTTTTTTGGAAGGGTTGGAATGAGGCGTCTGAGCCGTGTGCTAATCGCAAAATCTGGTTCTGCACATTGGTGAGCTGCTGCCCTGCCTTGGACTGCTTTTCTACGTGGTCAATGCAGCCCATTAGCATTAGCCATCGATGCGGTGCATTGCCTGCACAGCAGGAGCTGTTTCATGATCTGTGGTCTCAGCACAGCTTGCATGAGTTGAGATGTTGGATGAGCTTTCACAGGAGGGGCCTGTTTGAGAGCAGAGACCGGAGGGAGCTGTGAAGGCGAACTGTTGAGTGCCCTCCTAGACCCTGGTTTCGGGCTAAGGGGCACTCTTAGGGGCACTTCAGGCAGCAACGTGGGTGAGAAAATAGGAGGCATCCTCTCCTTTGAGCCCTTGGTTCTACTTGGCCTAGGGCAGCAGCGTTCAACTGTTTGGCCCCATGGGCCAGATGAGTGACGTGAGGCCGATCTTCAGTCTGGCTTGGGGCCCATGCAGCCTTGTGCCAGGATCAGGGCCCCACAGTCCTGAGCCACCTTCACCCAGTCCTGTGTACCAGGATTGGGCTCTGGCACCCTGTGTCACCTCCATCAGGCCTGTGGTCTGGGATTGGGGTTCCAGGGCCCTGCGCTGCCTCCACTCATGGGACCAGACCCCACATCACCCTGTGTGATGTGCAGGGCTGTGGCTCCTGGGGCTTCATCATGGAACACATTTCTGCCCGACGTGCCCAAAAAAGAGCTCATTGTGGGCAGCTGTGTGCAAGCCAATCCCTGTCCTTGCCACTAGGTGCCAGGCTCTGACCAGAAAATCTTGTAAGATCTGCCCCTATATGGAGCTTTGCTTTAATATAGCCCTGTTATCTCAGCAGTGGCTCAGCTCCTTCAGCAGCAGGAAGGGTGGGAGCCATAGTGTAGCTCAGCTGCCAATATTTACCCCCACCGTGTTGTCTAACCCTGCTCATAACCTGTGGGGCTTGTGCCTCGAGGAGCCTGGGGAAGCTGGTGTGGGAGAGTGCGGTGTAGCAGGCTGTCCCCCCTGATAGCAGTGACTGGACTAGTATGGCTAGCTACTTGGGGCTCATGGGGTCTCAGTAGTTCTGTCCTATAAGAAACCTTGCCAGCCAGGGTCAGGGCAAGATACTACAGGTGTCGAGGGGGCTTTGCCTTCTTCGGAAGCAGTGGGTATTGGCTGCAGCCAAGGCTGGCGAGTTTGACTGGGCTTTGCCAATGCTCCTGCTAGGACTCAGACCTGGAGGCTCCTGGCTGGAGGGTCTTTCCCCTCTACTTAGGGTCAAACCGATCGCCACATTTGGGATCAGGAAGGAATTTTATCCCATGGTCAGATTGGTCAGAACTACGAGGTTTTGCCGTCTTCTGTAGTGGGGCATGGCCCTCTCCCCTGGATCTCTGTAGGGAATTTTAACAAGCCTTGCAGTGCCCCTGCTTTACCTGTGGCAGGTTAGGGTGCCTTGAGTGGTTTGAGGCACCATACACCAAGTTGTGCAACAGGGTTGATGACCTGGACATGGGTTGGACAAGGACTTATGTAGGCTGGTTAGGATGGGGATGATCCTGTCTCAGGCAGGGGGTCGGGCTAGATTAGTGTTTCTCAGCCTGTGGGTCATGACCCAAAAGTGGGTCACAAGAATATATGAAAGGGTCACAAACAAACTTTAAAAATGGATTAAGAAACTTTAAAAATGAATTCTCCTTTAAAGGAGAAAAGTGTGGGAAGCCACGGCTTTTCCCTTGCAGGCTGGCAGAGCTCCAGGCTGCCAGGGGCTGCTTGGCACCCCCCTACCCCCATACCCACACCTCCCTCCACCCCATACACAGGGTGGGGGGCTGGAGGCAGTGGGTCGGGAACGAGGGGCACTGTGTCAGGAGTGGACATCGATGTTTACAAATGGGTCCTGGTCCAAAAAAAGATTGAAAACCACTGAACCAGATGACCTCCAGAGGTCCCTTCCAGCCCCGCTTCTCTGTGATTCTATGATTCACTGCAAGAGGAAGGAAAAAAAGGCCAAGTGAGGGCTGACAAGCTGCCTAGCCAGCCAAAAGGACGCAGAGGGCAATCATGCTGCAGAAGAGGGGCTTGCACAGGGCTGCCTTCCCCATTGCCCAGCCACTGGAGTTGGCTGGGACTCTGGGAAGCAGTGGGAGAGACAGGCAAGGCTGTGGGGCCGCAGAGAGCAGAGGGGCTGTTTGTGCGTGTCTCTGGAGGCTGTGTATTGAACGCTGCATTGAGGGTGGCTTGGGGGGCAGTTGTGCGTGGATGGATGAGAGCCCTTGTGAGGACTGCAGGTTTCCTAAAGTTAGGCTGGAGCCATGAGACCGTGGGGGTTAGATTACCTTAGGGCTGATCCTTCGATGTTTCCCTCTGAAGGAGGCAGCGGGCGTTTTCCTTGGAAGGCAGCTATGGGCAGTGAGTGCTCTGGGGTCTGTGGGAGTTGTTGTGGGCAATGTGGAGACTTGGAGCTGCAAGGAGAAGGTGTGTGTGTGTGGGGGGGGGGGGAGGTCTGTGCTGGGACCTCTGAGCGCTTTAGCCCTGTGTCAGTGGCAGTCATGCCTAGGGACTCAGCTAGTAGTGAACATCAGTCCAGACCTGCAAAATCCTTGACCTTCGCATCCCAGGCCCATTTCTTCCTGCAGCACTTCCACCCCAGTTGGCAGCCCCTGCTACTCCACTCCTGTATGCTGCCTTGCTGGTGCATCATGGTCCTGACCTGCAGCCATTCTGCTACCCTAGGCCTGGGCTGAGTCCCGCTCTGCTTGTGCTTTGTCTCATCCTTTGCAATCCCCACCCCATCTCTCTCAGCAGAGAGAGCACCTCTCTGGAGATGCCTGCCCATGACTGCCAAAGCTTTTGTCCCAGAGGGCTCAAGCTGGTCAGTTCCTAAGGGGTCCTGGGCTCCCCTTCTCTTCACCAACCCCATCCGAGCAGCGGCCATGTGGAGATCTCACCCCACCCATGTGTAAGCATGCACATGTGTCACCAAACAGCTGCCTCAGGGGACCAGACGTGCAAACGTGGTGGCAGCTCTATACATGATCATGTCATAAAGCCTCCCCTGTTGCTGGGCTTTGCATGACCAGCAAAACTACCATCCTGGACGCCTGCTCTCAGACTACATCGGCTATGCAGAGGCTTATCCCTGCAGCCAGGCACAAACCCCATAACCCAGGAGCACAACGGGAGCAGCCTGTCGAGGATAGGGCCAGGAGAGCGGACCCATGGGGCAGTCAGCTGGCTCGGGGCAGGGACTGTTCAGCATTAGACTTGATGTGTAGCCTGCCAGTTCCTGAGGGCGAGTTGCATCTATCCTATTGGCCTGTAACCTCCCACACTGTGTCCTACAGGGTGAAGGTTTTTGGACCAGGGCAGCCTGAGCTCAAAGGCCGGAGATCAGCAAGCTGAGCTGCCAGAGCAGGATTGGGAGGCTAGGCAGGAGGAAATGAGCAGGCTGGTCTGCACTGTGCCCCATGTGAGCCCTCAGTCCTATAGAAACAGTGGCAGGGAGAAGCTGCTGAAGCTAGAGAGAAAACCAGGACTTTCCTTGAATGCCCTGGAAACCTCCTCTTTCCATGCAGAGGAGGTTCAGTTCATGGGAGGGAATGACCACTAACCGGCTCCAGATGGGTTAGATGGAGAGTCCTGCAGCCAGGC
Source organism: Crocodylus siamensis (assembly GCF_052110815.1). Lineage (NCBI taxonomy): Eukaryota > Metazoa > Chordata > Crocodylia > Crocodylidae > Crocodylus > Crocodylus siamensis. Next base: position 14,098,217 of record NC_143409.1, on the reverse strand, counting down.
TCCTTCCCCTGGGACTGGAGCCCTGACAAGCTGGGAGAGTTTTACAGGCCTGGCTCAGCTCAGATAAGACTGCCAGCCCTTTCTGTGTAGTTATATTACTCAGCAGCCCTGCCTGAAGTCAGGATCAACCCCTAGGAAACCACCTTCCCCCTCAAGGCAGCGGGTATTTTCAGTTGATTCAGTGTGTCCTGGGTGGGCCCTGAGAAATCCCCCCAGCTCAACTAGGATTTGCTGCAGGTGGGACGAGTGTATGTGCAGGGGGATGCCTGTAAGGAAAATACCCTCTGGAGCAACAGCCTTATGCTAGGATAGGAGCTGCTGGTGTCCTTGCTTGGGAGTGGCTAGCAGCTGGATTTGCTGCCTGGGCTGAGGAGCTTGAAGCACTGTTCAGCTACTCCCATCCCCAGGTGAAAGTGCTGTTGCAGTAGAGCTGGGAAGAGACCTAATGAAGGCACTGGCAGTGCTCCCAGGTCCTGAGTGAGCTTGAGCTCACCTGCACTTTAAGTGGAGATTCAGGGCCCCACAGCCTGGGATTATGGTGGAGATGGTCATGGAGCCTCTACACGGCTGGTTGTGGCATCTACGTATTTTTCCTGGCTGCCCAGAGGCTGCCAGGTAAGTAAATGGTTCTGGGTGTTGGTAAGATCCAGGCTTCTGAAGAGTTCGGAGGTGGGGTTTGGGTCACAGTCCCCCATTGGAGGGGGGGGTGGTCTCCGCAGTGTCACCCAGCAGGCAGTCAAAAACCCACCTGAGCGCTCAGTGGGTGCTGAGTATCAGTCATTCCTGAAGGAGTGATGCAGCCAAGACAAGGCTGTATGGGAGGCATCACTCCTGGGCTCCCAGTGGCTGAGATAGGGACCTGCTGCATGTCGGATGGGCTCAGACAGCACAAGGTGTAGCTGGGCAGCTGCAACATTAGCCGTGCCACAGTTGAATGTGCCCAGGCCACAGATGGGTTCACCAAGGAAGGAGGCTCGTTGGATTCACCTGGCAGACATTAGGCTGAGCTCCCAAGCTTATTCCAGTGGGAATGGAGATTCCTGTCCCAGCTGATGTGGCTGCACCGTCACCTGTCAGGAACAGCCGAGGTAAGCTTGACCCTGCCTACCTGCAAAAAGGCAGCTTAGGTGATCTCCTGAGGCTCCTTCCAGCCCTGCACTTTGAGGATCCTGCACCGTCTCCTACACCCACACATGCCAGGAAGCACCAGGATCTATCCCCAGGTTGAACCCTGTGCCCAGGTACATCGGATGCCGCATACGAGACAGACATACTTCAGGCAGTTGAGGGGCAGGCATGGGTATCTGGGTGCTCCTGATTTGCAGGTTCCCTGCCGTGGTGGGGCTGGGCCTTTGTAGGTTTCCTGTAAGCACCTGCCAACAAAAAGGGGATTAACTGGTGCTTGTTAGAGCCCTCGCAGACAGGGAGGATGAGGCTCTGTGCTCTACACCATCCCCTTCCCTGGGATTACAAGATAATGCATGTGGAAGGACGTGAGTACTGCCAGGTTTATGGATTATTTGAAAATCAAATTCTTGTAATCTCATCCACCATCTGGCACTAGCGCAGCAGCCACCCCCCTGCCACCGCTGCCTGAGCACGGATGCATGCATGCACACTCTGCAAGGAGGAGTGCTCGTCCACCCACCCCATGGTGCCCCCAGGTGACTGCTAGGAGAAAAATGAGGCACGGGGGAGGGGAGGAGCTGGCAGTCCAGCTCCCCTTGAATTTAGGTGCTCCAGGGTTGATGGCTGCCCCCTGCCGGGCACAGTTCATAGCAACTACATTAAAGACTCTGATATGCATTCATGGGCTGGGTATTTCTCTGCCCTTAATCTTATTTTGTGCTGGTGGAGAATGCCAAACAGAAAGCCCTGGACAGCGAAGGACTCTCTCCCTCTGCACAAAGCAAGTACAGCCTGGTCAGGTCCAAGTCTCAGCCCTCTTATTCAGAGGTGAGAGGGGAGTCAAGTCTCTCTGTTCACATCCAACCAAGCCACAAGCACTTCCTCCTATTCCACTTCATTCCTTCCCTGGCTCCTTATAGGATTTTCTGAGCAGAATGACACTGCAGGCAGCGGTGGGGGCTGGGTTTGCTGTCCCTAGTAGCCCCCCAGCCTCTCTCAGCCCTCCTGGATGACTTGCTGCAGGATACGATGGAGAGAAGGATGGCATCCTGATGGAGGTGCAGGTGGGAAGCTAGGAGGGAGAGGATGGTGACCCCAAAGGCTATCCAGCAAGTGAACAAACAAGCCAGCGGCTGGGTGGGCTCAGAAGCTGGCAGGACCAGGGAGCCAGCGTACCCCAGGGAAGGGGACTTTGCCAAGGTAGAGAGCTGATCAGCCCCATGGTCTTGAGGCTGCAGCCAAGTGGGTTGCTCTGTCCCTTTGGCAGGGCAGAGGCACCTCCTAGTGCCCACCCTACCCCCTGGCAAGGTGGCCGGTCCCTTTGCCCTGAGATTTGCAAAGATCTCTTGGCGTGCAGAGCGGCGGAGGAGTCAGGGGCTCCTTGCAAGCCGCTGACATGGAGATTCTTTAAGGAGGCTGAATTTGCTTATGAATATTAATCTGCGGTTGTCACGGCGAAGCTGGGCTCCGTGCTGGGCCGCAGGCGCCCACAGTTATTAGAATCAGGGAGCCAGTGACAAATTGAATTGTTCGCAGCGTGTAATGCAAGTGGACGCGAGCTCTCCGCACGGGGCCGACCCGCGGTGACAAACCACGAGCACGGCCAAGGCCCTGGCCTGGGGCAGCACTGGCTGCGGAGGCTGGAGCAGCAGCCTGAGGGATGCTCCTCCGGGAGGGTGGGGGCCACCCCCGGCAGCCAAAGCGGTGGCCAGGGACCATGGGAGCAGTGCCGCTGCAGGCTGGAGCTGCAGGGCTCCATGCTGACGGCTGTGCCAGCCCTGCTCCTCTCGCCAACCTGCTCTTCCCTCCCCACAGCCGGCTTAGCTGTGCCACAGGCACCTGACCTGCTGCCTCCAGAGATCCACAGCCATCTCTCCTGGGGGAGGCTCCTTTATCAGTCCCGGGCTGGGAATAGGCCTGCTCCTGGCTGGGTGAGCAAGGCTCTGTGGCAGGAATGTGCTGACCCTGCTGGCCCCGTGGACTTTACCTATTAAGTTAAAGGGGGACACTTGACCACTCAGCTCCTGAGGAGAAAAATATCCCATGTCAGGGGCTGACCTGAACCTCCAGGGAGACTATCAGAGGACCCTCAGTGTGCCCTGCCCCCGCACATGGATGTGACTCATGGCAGGGGTCACTGTGCAGCATCAATCCCCTTTACACCCAGCCCAGCTCCTTTGATCTTCCACAAACTCTCTGCTCCTCTTGGGTCCCTGTCCCGGTCCCAGAAATCTTTGTCTTATACATTGCATGCTATGTCCAAGGTGCTGGAGCCCTCAGGGGTGGCTTTCAGCACTGGGGCTGCCAGCTCAGCTTAAACACTGCGTGCACCCCTCCACACATGCAACCAGATCACACGTAAGAGGTACCAGGCATGTCCTCACTCTCCCGTCCCGCCGGGAGCTCGTTACCAGACTTGGCGGCACAGCTGAGGAAGGCATCTTCCGTAGCTCAGCCACACACCCAGCATTTGTCTCTCTAAATTTAATTAATCCCAGATTTTTCTGATGGAGATAATTTGCAGATTCAATTGGCATTTTCATTAATGCTCACCCTAAGCACACGCTGCCACCGCGCACACACTCTCTCCCTCTCTCCTCCCACCCTCCACATGCACGCAGTACACAGCCATGCATGCTCCCTTCCACATGCACTGTATACAGCATATCCCCCACCCCCCCGTGGCATTTCAGCCAGCAGGATCCTCTCCTTCGGGCATCTTCGGCTTCAAAGCAATGGCTTGCTCAGGCAGTGAGCTGGTAGGTAAGGGGCTAGTGTGTCTGCAGGCCTGGGCTTGGACAGCACACACAGGGTATGTGTGTGTACAGTGGACACAGAATCCCACCTCCACCTTCACACATTGTACACAGCCACCCACACACCAGCCCCCTCTGTGCATGTGCCCATGCATTGATACAAGCACACAACTACTCATGCATACACACAGAGTGATGCAAACTAAACCCACCCCTGCAAAGCACACTCACAGATGCACCTATTCTGAATCGGGGGAGCACTGTTTTTGGCAGATGTGCCCCAAATTAGCCCTGCACCTCCCCTGGGTGCCACTTGGATCCCCTTCTTTTTGCTCTTCTTCTCTGATCCATGCTGTGTTCCCTGTCTGATCTGCTGCTCTGCCCTCTGCTCCCTGCTCTACCTGCTGCTGTGCTGCCTGTCCCTTCCTTAATCTGCTGTGTGTATCATGTGTGTGCCGCTGCTTGGCCACCCCTATTTTATATGTTTCCTTCCCCACATGGCAGCATATGTTGTGTACCTTCATATATGTGCAGGGACCCATCCCTCATCCTAGCATTCGTATATGCTGTCTCCCTATGCTCATGCCCTTGCTTTCCCATATGCGATCACAAAACACAAAGCCAAGCAAGAGATACTCCAGGCCACACAGCAGTGGGACAGGATTAGGGGCTGGAGACAGTCTGAGCAACATCTCATTTTGGACAAAAACACTTTGGCTTGGTTGGGTTTTATTTCCCAACCCCTGCCCTTGAGTTTCTTGGCTGTGAAAAGCTAAATCTCTTCAAGGTACAGTTCCTGCTCCTACAGGCACCGTTCTCCCCTGAAAACACCAGCTCAGGCTCGGTGTGCCTTGCATCTCTGTGGTTTCACAGCCCCCTTTCCCAGCTGGTCTGTGAAGGGAAAGGTGTTACCATCCAGCCCTAGGCTCTGAGCAGCAAGCCGAGCCTGGCCTGGGTCAGGCTTTGTCATCACAGACAATTATTGGCCCCGCTTCAGCCTGGGCTGCTGCCAAGGGCTAGTGCTAAGCAGGTAAAACCATGTGTTTCTGTCATTGTGGGGCTGTCCCTAGTTGCACCCAGGTGTTGTTGCTGCCGAGTTGGCCAGCCTGGCTAGACGGGCCACAGCAACGAGTCCCCGAGACTGGGGCCTGGCGCCTGCTACTCCATGCTATGTCTTCTCACAGCGAAGCTCTTCTAGGCGAGATTAATTGTGTCCATATTTTTACAGTCCGTTGACTGTTCCAACGACCTTGAGCCAAGGGCTATAACATGCCTCGTAATCGCAGCACGGCACTTGCTGGCGGAGAATTATGGATCTGATTGGGAACGCCTGCCATTGGCCAGCTCCCTTGCCTGACAAAGTGGGGATCCCTGCCCCAGCAACATGTGCTTTTCAAGGTCTGAGCCTGATCCCGGTCCTGGCAGCCTCTTGCCATTCATCTTGTAGGCTCTCCTGGCACCCTGGGTCACAGGGGATACAGCTCCATCTGGGGTCCTTCCTTAAGGATAGGCATCTCCCATGGATAACTTCCCTTCTGCCTTCCCCTCAGGCACCAAAGAGGGCAGTGGGAATCTGTGAGTGTGCGGGAGTGCAGGGAATCAGCCAGATTAAATCACGCTCCAAGTTGCACAGGACGACATTTAGCTAGTTTTCACTTTACATCCTGACTTGTCTCTCTGGGCATTTACTCTTCTGTCTGGAGCTCCAGGACAAGCCAATGCAGACTATTCATCTACAGACCCCGACTCTTGTGTTCTTTGAGCTGCTAAGGCCCGGTGTGTCACTCACGAAGCTGCGGGTACAGAGGCTAGAAGGGCCAAGGTCCGACCCCATTTGGCAGGGAAGGAACCCCACGGCTGGTGGCAATATCTGCCTGCAGCATGCCTGGAGCAGGCACGGGGCATGCGCCAGCCCTGGTCCAAAGCCTCGTTAGCCAAGAGGTCCTGCACCTCAGCAAGGCCACGGGCAGGTGAGTAGGAGGGAGCAGCTCTTGAGCAGCTGATTTCTCTGTGAAAGGAGAGAGATGGTTAAATCAGCTCTGGGAAGAGGGGACTGAGGCCTGGAGGATGGATGGGGGAAATAGCTAATTTCTTGGCAGTTAATAACAGATTATCCAGGCACAAGAGCTTGCAACATGTTGTCTGTGGATTAATTTAAAAGCAGGCAGCCTAATTGATTCCATTGGTTCTCTGCTCAGCCGGAATATGGATGCTCGTGGGTGCACCGACATCTACAGGATGCTCCCCCCGTGGAAGTGGGGGTGCAGGGGCCAAGCAGAGGGGAAGGGTGGAAGTTGAGGTCCTCTGTGACTCTGGGAGGGGAAAATACTGTCTGGGGAGTGTGAGGCGCTTGCTGGTTGATAGTAAGCATGTCCTTTATCCGGAGGAGTCCTCCTCCTGTCATTATAGATGGGGAGGGGTCATGACTCTCCTGCAGACTGACTGGAGCAGCCCTTGTGCTGAGACCCACAAGTTCTGCTGCCCAGCTCTATGCTGAGGCTGCTAGCTCTTCACCCTCCTGTATTTGTGAGCGTGCAGCCCGGTGCTGGCTAAGGCATGCAGAGGTCCACGTGTGTGCACATGTCTGAGAGAGGCTGATGCTCTATGCGCTGTGTGTGAGTAGCTGTGTCCTGACCGGGGTGTGACACTCTCCCCAGCTCCTTTCCCAGTGCAGGAGACACCATCAGTCAGGTCAGCAAGCTCCAGACTCCCCTCGCAGGCACCGACTGTGCTGGGGTCTCCATCCTGGGGTACACACCGAGTCTAGCAGCTGCCGCTCCAGCCCCCTGGCTGTGCCGGGGGTGGTGATTGAGGTGGAAGGCGCATTTGCCCAGCTGAGCAGAGCTGTACGCTGTGCCACTTCATGCAGTAAATTACCTCTCTCTCTTCTGTCCTCCATCGCGCCTTGTGTGTCTGTGACACAGGTGCTTGCCAAACTCAATCTGAATAAGCCCAATGAGGCTGCTGCGTGAAGGTGCCATCATCTCTGCTTGTGAATGGGTCAGCGGCTGCCCTTGCTCCTCCTTCCGTCATCTCCTGGGAGCTCTCCAACCCTCCAGCCTGATGCACAGGTGGATGTGGCATGACCCAGCTAGCTCGGGGAGTCACCCTGACAGCTAATGCAGCTGGCCTTGAGAGGATGGGGGTTTAATGGCTATTAATGATGTCTGCAGCTATGCCAGCTAATGTGGCATCCATGGGCTTCAAAGCGTTAGCGGTGGGAGTCAATAATCACTCTGTACGCCATTTCACAAATGGCTAGGATTGGCATTTACATTTATATGCCAGGGTTGTCTTCCTCTCCAGTGTCAGGTATTTGCTATCACCAAGGACAAGACACTCACTTTAATAGGTTGATGACTTGATCAGTGGTGGCAGGACAAGGGATACCAGGCTACATGGGCCTGTGGTCTGATCTGTGGTAGCAGGATTAAAGGGAAGCTGGGTTAAAATACTTTGGGCAAGACTGGGGTGGCACCTGGGGTGGGATTTTCCACAGCATCCTGCTCTGGTCTAACTCTTTTCATGTCAGTGAGGGGCTTTCAAATCACATCACCCGTGGCATGTCCTGTTATGACAGAAGGGGAGACATGGAGTGAGTGCTCCACTGTCTGCTGTGGACCAGATATTGAGTTATGCAGCCCCTTGGTCTGATTATTATACAAAATACAATATTCCTGTGTGTGGGCAGGATAGGATTGGGCCTAGCTTTAGAGCAAGTCACTCTCTAGATAGGCATGGGGTGACATGGGTGGTGGAACCCATTTACAGCACACTTGGGGTGCAGAGGAAATTTAAGTTGGTGATCAGGAGGAACTTTTTGACTATGAAGGTGGTCAAGCACTAGACCATACTGCTTAGATGTGATGTGGAGTTTCCATCCCTGGAAGTTTTCAAAAGCAGGTTGGATGGACTCTTGGCCGGGATGATTTAGTCAGGGATAATCCTGCCTTGAGCAGAAGGCTGCACTAGATGACCTTATGAGGTCCCCTCCAGCTTTACCTTCTTACGGTCCTTTGATGGCTGGCTTTGGGTGCTCATATTGGTTTTGAGCCACTTTGGGTGCTCAAAGCACCCAAGCTCAAAGTGGTTTTGGTGCATTTCAATGGATATTCACCCTTACACCAGAGCTTTGCTCCACTCCAGCAATCTGAGCTGTCTCCTGGCAGAAGATGCTTAATCACTGGATTTCAAAACCACCTTTGCTGGCTGGTTTTTGAATGGTTGCGGGGGTGTGTGTGTGTGTGTGTGTGTGTGTGTGTGTGTGTGGATGGATGGAGAGAGGGGGGAGAAAACAATTTGGCCTAGACGACTGTCACAGCCTTTCTTTCAGCCTGAAGCCTGCTGTACACACCAGCCTGCTCACAACGACGCAAGCCTTTCCCAGCCCTCAGAGCAGAGATACCCCATGGAGGTGGGTCTGGGATGATCATTAGTGTCAGGCGGCAGCTCCCTGGGAGGAGAGGGGGGGTTGGGGAAAGGACGGCTTGATGGCCTCTCTCCAAACAGAACAAAGAGTTCCTGCCCCAGGCATCTTGTGGCTGCAATTACCAGCCTTTGCCTTGGCCTCAGGGGAGTGGGCAAGCTGGTGGGTTTCTGCTTTGCGGCCTGATTGGCTGGGAGGCCTGGTCACCTTGCTGCTGGCCTGGAGATGGCCATATGTCCCAGTGCCGTGGAGCAGCAGAGGGACTATCAGGGGACTGAGTTGCACCTGCTGCAAATGGCAGCAGCTCCCCTGGGAGTTCTGGGATTCAAATCAGCCAGGGCATAAATAGATCTGGTCCCAGGGAGTATGTCAGGTCTCTTGCACCAGTCTGGCCGCTGAGGGGAGACACAGGGAAGAGGCACAAAAAGGGATGAACAGGAGCAGGTGGGAAAAAGTAGCCCTCCTTCAGCCCCCTACCCCTGGGCCTCAGGACCTGGACGAACATACGCGTGCCTTGGGGGAATTCTGATTGTTTCTGTGTGCAAGTGTTACATACACCAGGAGTAGGATTAGGGACAGACTCACAGTTATCCCAGGGCAATTGCATGTAATTACAGCACCACATCAGGGGCTGGACTAATGACCTTCCAAAACGCCTTCCAGCCCTCCTTTCCTATGCTCCTATCATCACGGGGCAACATGGAAGCAGGCATCAGCCTGGGATGGATGCAGACAGATGGTAGATGGTAAGCTTACAGTGGTAGACTTCAAGCACTAATTTCCTCAGGAGTATTTCCCACTGCCTGGGGAAAGTGACCCCAGCTGAGGAGTGTGCATTGTGCAGCTGCTATTTATTTACACGGTAAAGCTGAGAGCACCAGGGTAATTCATCTGTCCATGTCCTTAGTCAGTCCTGAATTGACTGGACCATGCCCAAGGCTTGCTCACGCCAAAGCCTCTTGGCCAAGGCTGTCTACTAGATGGGAGAGGGCTGCAATCAGATCGTGGTGGTTGCTCACTGTCCTCACTGGTAGTGGGACAGCCCTCAGATGGGAATGGCTTTCCCTTGCTCCTGCCCTGGCTTGGGTCTGAGCCAGCCCCACAGACACCTCTCTCTTCGCTCCCTTTCTCCAACCGTTGTCTCCCCATGCTTGGGCTCTGAACCCCATGACACAGGGCCCTGCTGAAGCTGCTAGGGCCTCTGTGCTGGATGTAGGTAACCAGAAGTCAAGCCTGGCTGTGGCCCTCAGTTACCTTTCTCTTGCGTTTGCAACAGGAACCATTCGCTCACCTGGTTCCAAAACCTGCCTGTGCTGTAGAGCACTTTGGTTTTGTGGTTTTTAATAGGGGTGGCCTTGCCTAGTTCCCTTTGCATCCAGGGGATCATCCATCTTATCCTGTCTTTCCAGGGATGTGTCTGCACCAAAGAGCGTTATAATCTTGGTGCCAGCCTGTCTGCCAAGAAAGCATTCTGGACGTGCGCTGCACAGTAGAGCTCAGCCATAGGTCAGGCATCTATACTTAAGGATACAGGAATGCTTCAAATGAAGACTTATGCCTGTTGAGGGTTAAATGCATCCAAATATACAGCACCAGCTAATGGCTTGTTCTGCCCCCTTCTCCCTGAAGCGGCTATAGCTTAGGGTCCAGCCCTTCTCTCTGTCAGGCCACCTCCGGCAGCTTGCCCTGTTACCGTTTGCTCTGAGAGCTGGCTGCTTACGCTTGCTCTTAGAGCCAGTAGCACTGATGTATGATGTTGATATGAAGCCCGTGTAGGGAGACCAGAGGACCCGCAGCAAGGCGTGGACAGGAACGAGACACGGCATTGGCGAGGTCGGGCCCTGAGTGCCAGGCTTCAGTTCTGGAGGCCAAAGATCCGGCTCTGTCTTAGGCCACAGAGAAAAAGAGTGTGGTGCCTCTCATCCAATTCCCTTGTGACCAGATCAGATGGTGAAAACAATTTGCCGCCATGGTTTCCATGCTCCGGAGGCAGCCCACGCTCAATAAAAAAGAGAAATTAATAGTTCTGAGTAAATGAAAGTGTCATTCCCATAAGTAATTAATTACTAATTACACAATCACGGCATTGTCTGTATCAGTAAAAATTGCTCCGTTTTTCATTAAATTGTTGTTTTAATTAAATAAATCTTTAGACATTTTTCTAAAAATTCCAAATCGTTTTTATTGCTGCTTCAGAATAAATTAATAGTGTAATTAGTAGCTATTACTGTGTCATTCCTGCTAGAGCCCTAGTCATGTGGCACAGGTGTGATCTGGGGAGCCTGCCCTAGGTCCAGCATACGAGATCTGTTGGACAGTGCGGGCTGTCTCTGGGGACCTGTGTCAGGCTGCAACTCCCTCTGGTTGCCCCCCTGTGCTGCTGCTTGCTTCCATGTTGACACTGCTGATGTCAGGAAGTAGTTTTGTACCTGGCTCAGGGCTAACAGGCAGGGGAGGGCTGAACTTGGAGGACTGTCCCTGCCCATCTCAGACCCAGAGATGGCTATTGCTCAGGGGAAATTGGCTTTCAAATCTGAACTTTAGGCAAGTGGTAACAGAAGACACTTCCTCTCTGCATTCTTGCATGTACTTTACTCCACTTCCCCTGTGCCACCTGCTCACAAATCCCTTATGCCACGCTTATGCATGCATTGAGTCCTCACTAGTTGTGCTGATTGGGGTCGAGGTGAAAGCCCAGGCATTTCACTCTTCTCTTTTTGACTTTCTCCAAATCCAGCTAAAATAGGCATAATAAATGACTCCTAGCAAGCTGTGAGATGGCCAGGAGGGCACCCTAGTATGGATGCAGCAAGAAGAATGATTTGGGGAGAGGCACTGGAAATCTGCACATGTCTGCAAACCTCTGAGAGACAGGGGATGGAGGGAAACAAAGAGATGGTCCTCCAGTGCAAGGAGTTTGCCTAAAGGTGTTTGACTGCTACAGGGGCAAAGGTGGCAACTGCCCCTGGGATGAGGCATTGAGGCAGGTGCTTGCTACCATCCTGAGCACTGATCCCACAGCCCTGTCTGCCAGACTCTGATAGGGAAGTTGGGCATTTTAGCCTAGAGGAAGGAGGGATGGGAACATCACTGAGGAGGTTGTGGCAGTAGAGGGAACAGAGGAAGAGAAGCAGATGCCGGATCAGACCATGGATATGGAACTCACCCTGGACCAGGTCAGGCAGCTGGAAGAAGTAGAGGACAATTTTCTTGTAATGTGCCAGGGACTTGTTTAGGGAATGGGCCCAGGAAACAGCCTGTGGACAAAGCTCCACCACCACGAAGTGGTGCCTGCCATCTTGGCTGGTGTCACGCAGAAAATGGCAGCTTAGGTGAGAGGGGTTTCCCAATTCTGACCATTGCCATCACTAGCATGGAGGACATTACATGCAGCCGAGGGCAGAAGACCCACCATTTCCCTGCTGCTGCTTTCCAAGCCGCACACCTCCCCCCGACCACCACCAGCAGCTTCCATCGTCATGTGAGATCCAAAATGGATTCCACATGGGAAGGAAATTAAACATGCAACCAGTGATATATTCATAATAGGTTTGCACTTATTATTTAAAGGAAGAATCAGGATTACAGGCTTAGGAAGGATTAGCAAGCATGAGCGCGTAGTTCTGCATACGCTGCTCTCTTTGTAACTCTGTCAGCCCAGTAGACTGATATAGTGTTATAGCATTACAAGCATTACAGCATTGTCCCCAACTGTCTTGATTAGAAGTCTCAACAGCTGTAGTAAGGGTAAAAGTACCGTGGGGACATTGCAGTTTTGCCACCTCATCATGTCTGCTTGTGGCATCCTGTCCAGACAGTGGGGAGGAAGGACTGTTGGCAGCAAGCCTTTGTGTCCTAGCTCAGCATCCTGCTAACGTGTCTGAATTGTTTCCCACTGATGACAAGGGAGGGTTGAGAACTTTTTCATAAATAAGGAACTCAAAACAGTCAGTCAGATTCCTGGGCAGGGCAAATGTCCAACAACTAATTAGTCCTCTCCACTCCTCCTCATGATTTCCAAGCAGCAGGCCACAACATACATCTCCAGATGGAAATCCAGCACCAGCCTGGAGAAACTGCTCCCTCTTCCACTCTGAGACCTCCAGCAAACGAACCTCCCCCAAGGCTTGCCCAGGGTGAAGGAAGGAGAACAGTAGAGCTGGTCACAGTCTGATTCCCCAAGCCTGCCTCAGGCAGCTCTCCTTTGCCGTGCCTGTGCTCTCACTGTGGGACCAGCAGGAGCTCCTGAATGGGCTTGGGCAGGACAAAGAAAAGCAGCAAATCCCCCAAGAGCTGAATCACCCTGTGGTCTTGTGATGACTTAGACTGTAAAAGTCAGGGGGTCCCTTTTCATTCTTTCCATGGACAAAAATAATCTGCTCTCTCAGTTCCTTGGCAGGGCCTTTCAGCTCCTTGGACAGAGGCAGCCACCCTGGTTGTGTGGGGACAGAACCAGCATCGGAAAAGGCAAAGACTCACAGATGGCGGGTTGCATGGTGTTGGGCCAGTGAACACCTGGACTAGCAGAGGGGGCCAGAATGGGATGTGGAGAGGAAAGTTCGGAAGCCAAAAAGGAGGATGGTGACACAGAGATGTTGATGGCACGCACCAAACGCAGAAGTGTGGTGGCAAAGACACTCAAGGGGGGCGTTTTCAAGCATGCTTGGGACACAACTCTTGAGAGCAGCCCTGGGAAATGTCCCTGGAGTGGCTTCATTGCTGAATTTCCAGGGTTGGTCTGAGCGTGCAGAAGATGAACTGGGTATATGTGACGGCATCCCTTACTGGTGCATTGGGAGTGTGGTATGGCGGTGCCCATGGTGCCATAAGCATGCCTGGGGACAATGGAGACACAGGACTGATGGGCTCAGGCTGTAGCCCCAGCTCCTTCATGAGTTCCTGGACCAGTACCAGTGCTTGCAGGCTCCCTTCCATGCTACCAGGGACTGCAGGCAACACCAGCCCTCGACAGTTCAGGGGCCAGTGGTCTCTGAGCCAGTCCATGAACTGAAAGGGACAACTGTTCCCTAGTCACTCCACCCTCACACTTCTGCGGACAAGGTAGTGGGGGCTGGCCAGACAGCCAGTTCCCCTCTGGTGAGACTTCAGTGCTGGCATCTGGAGAGACACATTTCCTTCACAGTATAGGCTGGTTGCAGGCTGAGCTGCTGGAACTGGCTTGCCAGCCCTTAGCAGTTACTTTAATTCTATTTTGTTTGTAAATCAGCTCACTTTGTACTGTATGTAGGTGCACACCACTTGGGGAAGAGGGAGAAATCCAAAAAGGGTATACAAAGGATGCAAAAGGGTGTAGCTGCAATGCTGGTGTGGACACAGGGATGGATGGGGATAAGCCTCTGGGACTGGATGCTCACAGGGGTCAGGTACACTCTACTGCACCATCTTGCCTTAAGCAGCAGACCTGCAGGTGCAGCATGTTGTTCTCCTGATGAGGATGATCAGTGGGTCACCTGCCCAAAGGGACTGGAGGTTATAAAGGGAAGATGCTCTCCCCAGCCATTGTAAAGGGAGAGCAGAAGGGACCTGGCTGGAGAAGGGATGAAGAGAGAAGCTGGCTGACTGTATGTTCCAGAGAAGATGCCGAGGGCAGGGAGCAAGAAGAAACACTGAGCTATTTAAAGGACGCTGCCCTAAGCCCAGGAATGCTCAAGTGTGGTAAGGCGCCTGAAGCAGGGGCATGTGTACCGGGGTTTTGCTGCGCCATCTGGCTCTATAGGATTCTCGTGCTAAAGAAAGTCATGAGTGCTTAGTTCTGGTAAACCTCTCCATGCCTGAGTGTGCATCTGCTTTCAGCATTGCATGTAGCACAGAGCTGACTTGTAAACACAGAATACCTGCACCACTGGATTTGTGAGAAATAGCTTTGCTTAAGCTAATAGGGGGTCTCAGGGAGTCAGCTTTGGTCCAGGCAGCTGGGTTCCCCATCTGTATTAGGGAGAAGTGCCAGATGGGGCCCCTTAACAGCAGCCTGGTGCATATCTAGCAGAGGGGAACTCTGTCAAGGCTCGACAATGTGTTTATGCATGCCGCTCCAAGGGCCACAGCTCTTCTTTGTCGTAGCCAGAGAAAGCCCTGCAAGGCTTGTACAATCAAAGGGGAAAGAGGATCAACCCCATGCAAAGAAAACCATGTGGATAGCTGTAGTCAGCATGGTTAACCCAACCAGACACAGCCTAGGAACCTCCCGGGGGGCAGCGGTGGAAGACAGAGAAGGGCTGAGCCAGGAACTGGAGGGGAGCAGGGCTGGGAGGAGGGGGAAACTCAGGGTTCATGAAACATCAGGGACCTTTTTGTCATTGTTGTTGTAGTTTTGGTTTTCACTAAATATTTTTTGCCTTAATTTAAACCATTGTTTTTCCAGGGCAATGTAATAACAAGAGCCCATGTGTTTCTAACTAAATGGCAGCCTGTGCTGTGTAAACAAGCCGGGGTCCAGTTTGGATGAGATCCTGGCATTACTGCTTCTAGGAGTTTAATAATGATAATAAAGCTAAAACAACCACCAGGCCCACCCAGCAGCCCAGGGGCTGGCCCCCGCCAGAGCAAATGGGAACCAGAGCCCCCAGGCTCCTGGCTCACGGCTCCGCCGAGGCTCGCAGTTGGGAAGTGGTTCTGCCCGGCAGCGTGGACTCTCGACAGGGAGAGATGCCCAGGAATGACAGCAGCTCAACGTAGAGCAACCCCAGGACCTAGGTTACATTGCTGGGTCCCCTTATGTTGTTGCTTTTGTATGTCCTGAGCTCTCCATGGAAACAGTGATGACTTAAGCATCCCTCATGCCCTCAGCAGCCTCGGGGGGGGGGCTGTGCATGCTGCATTTCCACCCCCTCCCCTGTTTCTGGAGACAGCTCACCTGCTCAGACACCTTTCCTCAAAGTGCTGCTCTCAGGGAGGTGCTGACACTCCCAATAAATCTTAATTAATCAGAGCTTGTGAGGCCCTTTGGCACTATGACATCCCATCTATTTGCAGCAAGCAGAATGCCCCCTCCCTTGCCTCCCTCTCTGGCACCGGGCTTTTCACATCAGCCACACTGCACCTCTGCTCCCCAAGCAGCTGGGGCAAGTCCCTCCTCCTGGCTCTACTCTGAGCCCCAGAACAGAGTATATCTGGGTGGCAACTGGCTTGCACTGGCACGAACAACAGTCCCCATCAGGGTTGCCAGTCTCCTTCGCACGTGCTGGAGCGTCCACCAGGAGCTTGAACCTGAAGCCTCTTGGAAGACATAGACTCATGATTTTCTGCCTGAAACAATGCCATGCCATCCGCGGAGCCAGGGGGTCATCTCCCACATACCCTCTCCATAGCCACGTGCCGACTAAGCTGAGACTGTAGCAAGGGCTCGGCAGGAACGTGCCCCTCCTCACCCCCCCATCATCCACAATAATGCAACCATTGCCCCCAGACAGAATTACGCGGCCCATTACCCTTCAAATCTCTGACTGGGCTGAGGGTGGCGGTGAGTCCATCAATCACAGAGTCCTTCCTTTGGAAAGAAGAGTTCAGGGTCTTTCTAGGTGGAGCTGCAAAGGCAGCTTTGCTCCTGACTGCTCTGAAGGAAACAGCTCTGGCTGAGTGTGTCCAGAGCAAAGGCCGTTTCATTACATTGTCTGCAGCTGTCCTCAGGAAGAGCATTGATCGGAGGAAGGAGCTGAAGACTTTCACCAGAGAAGATTTCTGCTTGCAAGGGGGAGAAGTAACCTGTCCCCCAACTTCCTGCCTGTCTCCAGAGAACCTGGAGGGGGCTGTAAAACTTCCAGAAATCTGTGTTGTGAAAGAGGATCTGTCAATACAAATGCAGCTAATTAGCTACTTTCTAGAATGGCTCCCAGTTCTTGGATTTGGAGGCGGGATGGAGTGAGTGCATCTGATGTACACACCAGCTCCCTTATGGCCCGATGGTGATGTCACGGGGATCTTACCTACACACACTCTGGATTATCACGTGTCAAAACTGGCCATCCCACTGGCCAAACTTCTTGTAAAGGCCCTGCATTATTCTTTCATTGGCCTTCCCCTCCTACCACCTCCCGACCAATCCAGCAATAAGCCCTGCCTTCATAGCAGTCTCCAAAGCTCAACGCTTATGATTAGTCCTAACATAATAAAGCAGCTTGTGTAACCTACAGCCCAGGAGCAACTCTACAAGCCAACATAGGCACAGCATAATGTAGCCAGATGCTGTGTCCAAGCTACCAGTCCCGAAACCAACCCCTCTCTGTTTGCCTTGCTTTCCGCTTGTCATTCACTGACCCAGGCCAGCAGCTTTTTGGGGTTCCAGATGCTTCAAGGAGATATTAGGTGGCCATTTAGACTTAAACATTTTTGAAAATTCTGCCCTCTTTTCACAGTCAGTGAGACTCAGATTATCAAAACTAGGATTTAGACCTCTTAAGTCAACTGCAAATTATGGAAAATTTTACCCCCCAATCTTTTCCCTCAGAATATTTTCTTTTCAAAATCCTCATTTCACATTGGCTGCTTGGCTTTAAGCATTGCAACGTAAGTGCAGCTCTTATTTGACCCTCTGTTGCAAACCACTCCTTGATGAATAAACCTGGCAGGTCTAGCAATTCCACTCAAGTTCTCTTCTTCTGAAGTCACGTGGGATCTTACAATAACCAGTCGGCACGCACAAGCTGGTGCTCCCTGGAGACCCTACAATAACAATCATTCGCACATGGCTCAGTGCTCTTCTGTTCCTTATCGGCACTGACATGGTTGGTGATATCCCTGCTGATATGTCCTTTCTGAGGGCACCAATATCAGCAGTCCTTTTAACTGTGAAGTGAGGAGGTTGACTCATACGGACAGAAGTGCACTGATGGTCCATTGGGTTTTTAATATTCATCAGTAAAATTGGGGGATGAGCAGAGAACAGAGTCGCAGAAAACCAAAATTTCCAGGGGGAAGATGTTGGAAACAAGAAAAGTCCCACATCCCAACTGTGCCTTACTGGTCATGAGATACAGGACACCGCGTCCCCAGGTTCTTCAAGCAAAGGAACTGCTTCTAGAGGAAGTTCTTGATACTAAATTGCTGACTCTTAACACTTCCTCCAGTGGGATAGAAAATGTTCCTCTCTCTCATTGCCATAGATCCCAACTTCTTTGCTTTCTAGAATGGCTTCACTAATGCTTTGAGTACTGACTCAGGAGGCTTAGGGTCTGTGTCTTCTAGACCTGTCACAAGGGAATTTGCTGGGGTTGTTAGCCTTGAAGAGAGAAAAATGGCACTTGTAAGTAATGCCGAGAAAACCAACAAATGATAAAGAGGCTTCAGGTTACTGATGCATAGAGATGGGGAAAAATTAAAGCAGCTAGAACAAGGGAGGGCAAAATATGGCCTGCTAACTGACTGTATCCAGCCTGCAAGTAGGTGGCTGCAAACTCATGGGGACCATCCCGCAGGTGGCCAGCAACTCTGGCCGCTGTGTGATGTTGGGTAGGCAGGGCTGTTTTTCCTGCCCTGGGTAGGACTGCTTCTGCCCAGGTGTTGATGCAGCGGCATCAGCTGTGGACCTGAAAGCGCACCCTGATCCCCACCTGGTGGAAGCGGCTCTGGAAGGGTGCTGGCATCGGCTGTGAATGTGGCTGGCAGGTTCTGGGTCAGCGTGGAGCTACAGCTCCAGGCAGGGTGGGGATCAGGACAGGCCACAGCTCTGGGCAGCTGGGTGGGTTCCAAGATGGAGAGAGAGAGAAACTGAGGTGTGGCCCTTGAGAAGACACCGACACTCATTAAGTGGCCCTCCAGCCAAAATAAGTGCCCATCCCTGAACTAAAAATATGATTTACTTAAGTGGTGTCACGTTCTGGCAAAAATAGTTAACTCCAGGTCCCCGAAGGGTGCAGATACAATGCTGCTGCGTCCAGGGTGGAATTGGTGTAGGAGCCAGGGCCAAGCTCCTGGCAATGATTCCTATTACCAGTGGCTTGGAATCCCCTCCCAAAGGCAGCACCATTACCGGCATTTAGTCTGGGCAGGGAAGAGATGCAGGGAATAATCTTCAAGGGGCAGGGGATGCACCTGATGCTTCAAAAACCTTCTGCAAGGTCTAACGTTTAGACAAAGCGCCTCTCTCCAGATCCCCTCTCTGGCACTGTCCCCCTTCACACGTCCAGTCTGCTCTGGTCCTTGCTTTCAGGGCTCCGTCCAGCTCGGGTCTCGCTCACGTCTCTGGCTCCTTTACTCTGTCACCAGCCACCCCTCCGGCACCCTCTAGTCTTACTGTTGTCACTGCACTCTCGGTGCAGGCCCTTTGATTCTGCAACCCTGACTCTGACCTGGTCTGATAGGGCTCCCTCCTCCTTCTCTTCTTTGGGGTATCCTGCCAATCGCCTTTTTCCTCAATGCCCATAAACCTCAAACGCCCGCTCCCGCAACACCAGAGCACCCCACCTTGCTGCGACACTGCTCCCGCAGCTTATTGTGGCTGTGGTTAGGTTTGTCTGCAAGGGCCATCAGCCCCTTGAAGGCAGGTCGGCATCTCCTCACTCCTGTACTGCCAGCCCACAGCCAGCAACTCACAAACCGCTTCGTATCTAGCGTCTAATGGGATGACATTAGATTGGTGTCTAATCCACAGAACATGGCCAGACTGGAAGAATCAAGGATGCACTTGCTAGCTCTGACAGTCTAGGGAAAAGCCTGATTTCGAGGGTGAATTTGCACCAAAAAACTAGGGCACAAAGCCGTGCAGGTTCTGTTCGCGTAAGTGGTAGGTGCAATTCCTTTATGGTGGACTGTGATGGCTCAGCATTGCTGCACACAGCAAGAGTTTCCTAGCCAGTATGGGCCTGGCTCTCCCACTGCAGGGTATGGGCAACTAGGGAAGCCACCCCTACCCCAAATTCAGAGGCAGCTGCTTCTCTCTGGCAGCAGGAGAGAAAGGCTGCAGGCCAAAAAAACAGCAGGAAAAGACTGAAGTTGGCAACTGCCTGGAGGCTGCCCTGTGAGTGCAGAGGAGAGGGCTGTCTGTGGTGTGTGGGCCCTGGCTGCCAGCAGCCCAGCCACAGTGATTAATGGCTCTTTTTATCGCCTGCTGCGTAGAAGCTGACATTTGTCTCAAGGAGCGAGAGTGAAGACTTTGTACTACACCAGCGAGGCACAGTGCCACGAAAAACGCCGGTTTCCTTAAAATGACAGCTCAGCAGGTACAAACCATTCAGTGGCCCCATTGGACTCTGAAATCCAGCACGAGAGGAAGAGGAGGGAATTAAGGATGGATGGGCTGGGCTGGGTCAAGTGAAAAGCAGAATGACCCACTGCCGAAAGCTCAAGACAAACTTTCAGTGAGGATTGAATGAGATCTCTTCATTCCTTCCCCTTTCCCTTTGCATTCCCATGCCTGCTCCTGAACACTCTCCCTTCCGCTAGAGTAGGCAGCTCTGAGATGCCAGGAAACATTGCACAGATCCCACCACCTCCATCAGCATGTTATCACTGCATTAGACAGGCAGCAGGACCCTTCTCCTCATGTTTTCAGCAGGGTCAGCTGTCTGAGGTGCACAGCTGAATATCTGGACTCTGAGAGCTTCTCTTATCCCTGGCTTCCTTGTGCACGGGAACAGCCTTGAACCAGAGAAGGCAAATCCACCCCTCCTGTAACTCTGCTGAAGTCAGCAGAGCTCGACCAAGACCAAACCTAACCCTGTTGGAGATGGTTGGACCCCTTGGAGACCTGGCAGATGAGTAGGTGCTCCACTATGATCCTTTCATTTTCCAGGCTGGCTCTGTGCACCCAGAAGAGCTCCTTCTGGATAGGTCTTGAAGAGCATTTCACTGCATGGAGAGCACGGGGATAAAACAGTGCTCTGTATGCAGTTTTATATCACAAGCTTTTGTGGGCTGGGGCTCACTTTATCAGATGCTGTGATATAGATATAAAGGCAGGTCTTTGATGGGCTGCCTGCATTATTCATATAAAGAGTGTGTGTGTATATATGGGTACGTGCACATGTGCGCATGTCTTATATAGAGAGTTATATACATATCTATATGTAACGCACCCGTGTGGGCACATACATGTGCACATACACACTCTTTGATAAGTCTATAAGATGCAGAGCTAGCCTGCCTTCTACTTGACTTCAGACTAGCACGGCTAACTATGTCTCTATATTTAACACGTCAGGGTCATAAGATGGCCCCTTTCCCTCCAAGGCCCCTGTAGCTTCTCCAGCAAAATTAAGAGGCACCCTCAGAGGTGCAGAGGGGGGAGAACAGAGAGGGAGGGAGGGTTGTGGGCAGGAAATGCCCTCCATTTCATCCCACCTGCTCCTGGATGGTGACTTGCCCTGCAGAGTCTCAGGAAAACCCTGCGTAAATGGAACATAAATGTTTTATGAATTCATCCCAGGCAGAGTAAATTAAAGGGTCATTAATGGACTCACTAAAGAGCATTGCACTTTGTACTGAATTATGAAAACTATCATGCAATGTTAAACTAAATGGGGTTTTAGGAGAGATTTTTAAACTCTTGTAACTAGTTCTCTCCCTCTCTCCCCCTATTTTTTTCTGTCTGAGAAATATCTTCCGAGAGAGCTGCCTGTAGTGCTTCAAACTTCATTTCAATTATAAATCTTCTTATGCTCCACTAATTGCCCAGAATTTTTCTCAAGAGCTTCTGACAAAGCAAGGGCCCTTTGTTTTTTATTTTTTCAAAAGGCTGTCTGAGGAGATGTCAAGTTACCTACGGTACCTAAATGGTCGTGAGAGGTATTAGTCCCTCTGGAAGAGGACATAAAGATGGAGAAGTGCTGAGGGCAGCATTTGCTGAGCTTGCTGTGGCTTTTCCTTGCCTCTCAGCTACAAGTGCTTACTTGGATAAGCTGTCAATGTTTAGCTGTTCCCAGCTCCAGTCATGGTGCAATAGCATGGAGCTGGTTTCATCTTAACTGTTGAGTGATGGTATTTCTGCACTGTCACATAATACACTGTCCTTCTGGCTTAAGAAAGCTCAGGACTGCAGTAGGAGATGCTGCTGCAGGCGATGAATTGCTGTGTGGGCATGCTCGGTACCAGGGACTGCTGCAGATCATGGCACAGATGCATTGGCAGGGTTGTCTGATGGCCGTAGGACTGGACGAGCGGGGGTCGGAGGTGGCAGCAGATCACAACTGAGATGCATCGGTGGTATGGAGCAGAGAGCGTGAAGCTGCTGCCTGCATTATTCTTGCCAGTCAGCCCCTTGCTCTTTAGGGCACTAACACAGCCTGTGCCGAAGGCTACATCGGGCCTGATAGAACGTGGTGACACATGATAAGGTCATCAATTAAATGCCTGGACCCGAGAAGCGTTGGAGTCCTTCTCCACATCGCTGTTCCTCTCATGTCTCAGAAAGCTCTCCACGCCCAGGCTATGACAGCACTGAGAACCAGAAACAAATCTATGAGAATTAGGAACGTCAGCAAGCAGCCTCTGCACAAGCTCCATTATGGACGGCCCGTTCCCTTCCCTTCCACAGATTGCTTCTTGATGAGGAATGCAGGAGCTGCCTGCTGGGGAACGGAGGTGACTTGATATAAATGCACATTTAATGTCCTTATAATTGTTGCTATGAATAGATGCCAATTAACAGGTTCTTCTGGAGAGGGCAGGGCCTGCTGATTTTATGTATCCCTGGCTGGTGGCTGCTTGTCCAGGAAGTAGCTAGGGGAAATGGGTTTCAGAGGAGCAGGCCTCACATATACCGCTCAAAGAGGAAAACAATAAGGAAGCAGTGTTCAAGTGTCAGGGTACGGACCGAGCAAAGGGGCTTGAGAAACAACTACGGGAGTTGGAATCACAGGAAACTGGAGGCATCAGATATCTACCCCTCACTTTTTCCCCTAGCCCTGGTTATTTCTGGGACCCTGGCACCTACATTCACCAATCAGCTGGCAGAAGGATAGAGGTGAGATGACAATCTGCTCTAGAGGGGTCCTGAAGCTGTAACCAAGCATAACCACATACCAAGAAGGGCCAGCACTGACCCCACTACCAAGGTTAGGGATAGATGTTGCATTTGTCCCTGGACAAGTTGTGCTTAGGGTTGTCCTGGAACAGAAATATCTCAGGATTGGCATATATACAGTCACATCACCCTTCTAATTAGGGTTTAGTGAGCAGCTGAATGCACTGCTGCTTTTCTGCCATTGATTCAATGATGCAAACCTGGGACCATAGTTCAGGTGCATTTTATGGCATTCTGGGATTAAACAGTAGTTCTTGTCCCACAAACCATTTTAGGATTTATTACATCAAAAAATCCTGGAGTTTGATTGTAAGAGGGTGAACATACCAACAAGTTACCACAGGATAAACTCAACATAGCATTAGTTGCTCTGTGAAAACTGCTCTTGTACATGCTTTTCCCCTCACAATAAATTGCTCATATATCTGTTCGCTGAGCACTCCCCATACAGACCCAACTATACGGCCTTGATAAGCAGTGAGGTATTTCCTACAAGACATCGCACATGGAGTTAAGCTCATTGAAAAGGACCAAAGCACAGTTTGAATAAACTCTGCACAAAAGCCCATACTTTCCCAGGATATTTAGACAACATGAGAAGACACAATCAAATTCAAACCCAGTGAAATATTCATTTTGGCCCCAGCACAGCAAAGTTCTCCACTTTTTTCCCCTCCAGTCTTCCTTCTTTGCTAAGCCTGCAAACCTTCTGGCTGTGGGGGTGGAAAGCATCTTACTTGGGGACCTATTGATGTTGCTTCCAGACCAAGCTGGTTGGAATTTTTTTTGCTGAAACTGTTTTTCCTTGGAAAATGTTGATTTACTAAAATAGAAACTGTTCATGGGAATGCACAGGCTGGGGTGGAACTTCCACTGGGGTAGGCGTCTCAGACCCAGGGTGGGATTTCTGGTCAAGGCCAGAAGGAGACAGTTCCCCACTGGAATAGCCAGTAGTGCTTGCGGCTTGAGTGTTTTTTCTGGGATGTGACACAGAACAAAGACTTGAAATCTTCCAAATCTACCACCAGGCTACTGGTGTGCTCCTGCTTTCCCTCTCACTCTTCCCTTTCTTTCTTTGTGAGGCAGATTGATGAAATATCTGATGAAGCCGATGGTTGCCTATGAAAGCTCATGCCTCTGAATCAAGTAGTCTCAGGGGCTGCCTATACATGGTCGGGGTGGGGTAATCAGAGTAGTTCCCAGACAGCTGCTCTAATTAAAATGCCTTACCATCACATGTATTAAGCCTCCTTGTGTTTAAAAATGGCTGTGAGAAGCTTTATCTAAACATTTTAAAATGTTTTGGAAGATTATACACGTGACAGTGAGGCTACGCTGGAGTGTTCAAATTAGAACGTGGAGCGGACTCACTTAATCAAGTCTGCTCCAATGTGCTCAAATTATAACATGAACCAGCACTTGTATAGGAGCCAAAGATGCTACCCTGCCCTGCCTTTTGTCTGCCTTCAGAGTAATGCTGTTAACTACCATGATTTGTGATGAAGCTTCAAAAAGTTTTGCTTTCATTCTAGCGGGGAACAGGACAGTTCTTGAAATCTAAGCGTTCCACAAGAGGGGAAATTGTTTCCTTCCTGGTTTTATGTCCAGTATCTAGCCAGGGGAGCAGGAGACAAATGTTTCATGGTGTTGTAGGTATGGAGCTCAAAGCCTCTTCAGCATTTCAGGTGCCTGTAGACCCTACAGGGTTTAATCCTCATTAAATTAAATAGGTTTATAAAATCTAAGCTTCTTTATTTTGGAGCGTTGCATCAGTGTTTGCACTCATGAGGTTTTCAGACAAATGAAGCCTGGGCCCTGACCCTTCACCCTGCCACGCAGTTGTGGAAGCAGGGAACTGGCAAACAGCAGGAGGGAAAAAAAGAAGTAGAAGTAATTCAAAAGCAGAAGCAATTGGAAAGGGTGAACTACAAAAAAGTTGCATCACCATCTGGTGGACAAAGGGGTGCATTACACATCTTTGAGTGCCTTTGTGTTTGCTTGCAACAACTCCATGGAGGTGGTGTTTTAATTTACCATGAGCCAAACTAAACTAAACTCTGAGGAGTTTTACTTTAATGCACCAGAAAGACTTTTAAAGCATCTGGAAAACCTACTTGTGCAAACAGTCACAGCGTTGTAGCACAAAAAAGGGCAAAAAATGTTGCATGTACAAACCAAGCTAAGTTTTCAGTATTCGCCCAAATTTGAGACTAAACCCTTCTGATGAAGTCATTGCCCACCTGCTTGAGGTAAAGAGCAGAAAAATGGGTGCATTTAGTAAAGCTTTAAATATCGTCTACCCACCATTGAAAGGCATAATTTATTTGTGTATCCATGGAAAATCAGGTATGACAAATGCTTGTCCTGGAGATGAGAGGAATCCTTGTGGAGCTGGGTGTGCTGGATGGTACTGTGCAATGTCTTCATTAATGACTCAAAGGATGGAGCTGAATGTACATTTATTAAATTTGTGGATAACACCAAGTGGGGTGGGGCATCAGGCACTTTAGAGGACAGAATTAAGATTCAAAATTATCTTGATAAATAGGAGAAATGATTTGAAATAAAAGGGATGAAATTCAATAAGGACAAGTGCAAAGTCATAGGGGGAATGCAGCAGTAGGGCAGAAAGTGATTTGGCGTTTATAGTGGATGGCAAGCTGAGTATGAGTCATCAGTGTAATATTGTTGGAAAGAAAACAGAGAATTGCAGGATGCATTATCAGGAGTGTCATCTACAGGTCATGGGGAATGATTCTTCTGTTTCATTCAGGTCTACTCAGGTCTCCTGTAGAGTAGTGTCCACCTTAAAGAAAAATGTGGACAAGCTGGAGAGTCCAGAGAGCAACACAGATTATCTGTGGTGTAGAAAACCTAATGTAGGAGGAAAGGTCTAAAGAATTGGGTTTAGTCTACAGAAGAATGGGGGGAGGGTATTATGAAGAGGATGGTGAATTGTTCTCTGTGTCCACAGGGGATAAGAGAAGAAATAATGGGCTTAAATTGCAACAAGGGAGACGTAGACTAGATATTAGGAAGAACTTTCTAACTACCAGGGTGGTTAAGCACTGAAGCAGATCGCTTGGGGAGGTTGCAGAACCTCCGTCATGGAAGCTTCTCAGGGCAGGTTAGACAAACCTCTACTTGGGATGGTTTAGAAATGATGATCCTGCCTTGAGCAGGAGTTGAACAAGATGCTTCCTCAAGATCCTTTCCACCCCATGGGTCTGTGACTGTATGGTGCTCAGTCTGTTAAGAGGGAAGGATGACTCTACACCTCACCATTTTACAAGTACCTGCAAAGCTTAGTTCTTTGGTTTGTCTTTCCTTTGTAAGTTCTCCACAAAAACCCACAGCAAATTAAACCCTTTATTAGCTAATAAGCTATTTTTCCAATAGGACCAGAAGGAGGGAAGGTTGAGCAACTTTTACTGCTATTTTTAAATACTTGCTGGGGGCTCAGCTGCTGTGCTGCCATCGGGATCACGATGTTAGGGAAGAGTTGAGCTTCCTCACAGGAGCTGTGCAAACTTTTATTTTTAACGAATCCACGAGAGGCTAAAGCTTGCCTAGGTTTAGATTATGTTACACACTTCAGGCTTGAATCAGGTTCCCCTGATGCCTTGTGGAGGTTCAAACTGCAAAGCCAGGCAGAGCTTTGGGTGAAACTGGGAGTGACAAACATGAAGAAGTGGAAGCCATTTCCCAGTCCCACGTATAGGGACTTGGGTTTGAGATTTGGTGTTCATTGGAACTCCAAGGTAGAAGTCCACCGTGGCAAAAGCAATGTATATGGGTATGCGAACTCAAACCTTGGTGTCCTCTCAACTCTCTAGCTCATCTCTCACCCATCAATTCTAACCCAAACTTCCTCTGGCATTTTTAATAGGATCCATGACCATGGTATCTCTAAAGAGGACTGAAGCAGGAGGAACCTCTGAACAGAATGAATTACATTATTTCATTTTAAGAAACACTCAGGTGCCAAGGGACATAGTTTGATTTCTAAATGGGTGAGCTCCTGCTGGCAGATAGCAGCATCCCTGAAGATTGGACCATCGTCTTTAAGCAATGCATGCAAGCTGTTTAGGTCCCCAGATCAGCAAACCAGTGATCCACAATTCTTCATTTGCTGAATTCTGATTTCAGAGTTGGTTTTTACCAGTCCAAGGGACAGATTTTTCCAAGACCCTGCATCCAGAACTCCCTTCACTCTTGTCTTTGGAAGCTATCAGAGGTCATATCTGAGGGGCAGGTTTCCTCAAATACTGGTGACCATTGCATGTTTTATACTCAACCTTGTCCCCAACCCAGCTCACTCAGGGCTTGTCTATACTACCTCTGACAGGGCTATGGGCCTCCGTCTTGAAAACATGCCCTGCTCTGCACACTTGTTTCCAATCTGTGCAAGCCAGATGCGAAAAAATATGTAACGTAGGTATTATTAAGACATTGGGTATACATCAATAAACAGCACTGGGCATACCCTGGGCATGTA
Source organism: Crocodylus siamensis (assembly GCF_052110815.1). Lineage (NCBI taxonomy): Eukaryota > Metazoa > Chordata > Crocodylia > Crocodylidae > Crocodylus > Crocodylus siamensis. The sequence goes on along the minus strand of NC_143409.1, from coordinate 14,071,434 downwards.
CCAAATAGCACCAATGTTATAAAGATTGGCATTTGATGAGTGTAAGTGGGCATGGTTTCACATTGAGAATCTCCCACAGAGTCAGATGAGGCAATGCCCTCAGTGGCATCGTACTCTGGTGGTTGTGACATCACTGGGGGAGTTGCTGTGATGTCACTGGCTTAACTCCCAGAGGATGGGCTGTGGGAGAGGAAGCTACTGACTCTGGAGGAGAGACCAGGTCTCTCTGTAGTGTGACTTCAGTAATGGCATCAGGTGAACTCCATCCATTCCTTCAAAACACAGGTTTTCTGCTATTTTCCTCTGACACATAGGGAAATACTACGGTTGGGCCTGACAGCTGCATGGGCTTTCAGCAGGAGATCCACTGTGCTAGGGTTTGCTGGAATGTGGGCTATGGCTCTGTACATGCATCTTGGCTGGCACTTAGCAGCCTTCATTGTATTTTCTTCGTTGGCTGAGAGATCCCATCTGCCTTGCAGTTTCCTTTTCTCCTGAGCAGGAGCATTAAGAGTTCTGCTGAGCACCACTCAGCAAGAACGAGGCGGGGAGATTTTTCAAGAGCTCTCAGCTCAGAAATTGCCATCCTTTTATTTTTTATTTTTTTTTGCAATAACTTTCTCACTTGCTGGAGGGGAGAGTGTCACCGAGACGGTGAAGGTTTGGGGGAACGGTTGTCCTTGGAGCAAGTGGGGAATGCTGTCTGCAGTGATTGTCTGGGGTGTGAGCATGGACGGGCACAGATACTGATGAAAGAACCAGATGGAGAGGGCCACAGGCTGAACTGTTTTGGCCATGGGCCATTGGAACAGGTGCCATTTCTATGTCTTCCCAGCTCTGGTTGGGATAATTCAGTCTCTGGCCGCCACTCATTCTCACCTGTCACAAGTGCCCCTTTCTGGGCATCACTGGGATGAGAGACGAGAGATCAGCTTCCTTTTCTAGGCTTTGCTGCTCACTGGTGACCTTGGTGCTACCCTGCTGTGTGCCTCAGTTTACCCACCTGCACAATGGGGATAAGGTTCCTTTACTCCTCTCTGCACAGCACTGCGAGACAGACCAACCGAAGGTACCATATATGTGTGGAGCATTCAGAGAGCAGTTTCCATCCAAGAAGTGCAACTCCTGCTGTACTGGTTCAGCCTGGCAGAACATCTGTCAACACCCCCCATGAGGGGCCTGGCAGGGGCTCTGGCTGCACCAATGCAGGAGGCACACAGAGCCAAACCAAACACTGGATGCAGGGGCACGTTGGCTGTCTGCTTGCTCGTGTCCCTTTGGAGTCGCTTCTTGATTTACATGAACTCCTCCATGGCCTCTGAGCAGGGCTCCCAATCCATGAATTTGCAAGGCCTTTGCTCAGGAGAGCCTGTGAGTGACATGAAGGCCCTGGCATCATACCAAGGCAGAATGATTAGGAGATGGGGGCGACCAGCCACAGCAACAACCAATAGGGCCTCGCTCCAGGGATCCTGGCAGATGCTGGTAGGGAACCAGGTTCGGGAGAAGCGTATATCCCCTGGACATTTTGGGGGGACACCAGCATTCAGAAGCATAATGTTCTTGCGGTACAGCCAATGGACCCTACCAGCTCCTGGAGCTGTTACTAGAGTCCTTGTCTGTTCCTCTTCCGGCCCCAGAGATCATAGTGAAAACTGCAGCTCAGCTGCTTGCATTGAGAAGCATTACAGCAAATGCCCAAGCAGACCCCAAATCACTGGAGCCAAGGGCCAAGCCCTGCAGAGGGCCAGCTGGCACAAGACCCCCTTAAATGTAACCTGTGATTCTGGCTTGGTGCCTGGAGTTGTCATTGGACAAGCTACTAAGGCAGGGTGGGGCTCGGGGAATAAATTGCTGCAGGTGGCTGGGCTCCTGCCCTAAATGAGAGCATCAGTTGTGCTGTGTTTTAGGGGAGGGCAGGCTGGGGGAGGGGGCAGAGCTGGGCTTCAGGACACTTACATGTCTCACCGTGATGGCTGAGTGGGGTGTGGGGAGTCTGGGAGCAGGACAAAGGGTGGGCAGTGCCCAGAAATTTCTGGTTGCTTGGAAGACTTGCTTGCTTGGTCTCCATCTCAGGGAATTTAGGAAACTTCCTCACCTTGCGCTGCAGAAGTTTGATGTGGGCTCTGATATCTCCACCTGTGGAGCCTTCCTAGCTCCTCTGACCCTGCATCTTGCACTCTGTCAGCCCCAGCACTTTCACCTGGGGATTTCCTTGATGAGACCTTTTAACAACCCAAAGGGGCACAGGCCTGACCAAAAAGGAGACCTTCTCAGACAGACTGTTGGGGAAGAACAGCGGGAGAGGTCGGGTTGATCAGCAGAGAGATACATGGGTGGATAGTTGGATCCCCGGCCTCCACGAAGGGAGGGATTGTTGAGAGGCTAGTGAGATGGATGCCTGTGCTCTTTCAGCAGCACAAAGTGATTTAGTAAGGCTCAGACATGGACTTGACAGCAGTTACATCACTATAAACTATGTTTATGGTGATGTAATTAGTGATGCCATCAATACTGCTTAGCCTGAGCCCTGCAGTGAGCTTGCCGTGCTGAAGATCAGGACAAATGGGGAAGGACCCCAATGGCAGATGAGCTCAGACCCAGGGCAGGAGGAGCTGCAGAGATTTCATAGCGCTTTGCAAGCAAGGACTCTGATACTGGCCTCCCAAGCAGAGAGGCAAGGCTGCCTGTCCATAATGTGGAGAGGAAACTAAGGCAGGGGATAAGGTAAATTGGGCTTTGGGATTTCCTGCTGCCCAGTCTTGTCCTCAGTCTGCTGGACCATGGTGCCTCCCTCTGCTGCCTCTGGCCTTATTGGGTGACTTGGGTTTCTCTCTGATACTAGCATCCTTATTGAGCCAGGCAGGTAGCCTAGTGATTGAACATTTTTTGTCCTGCTGTTCCCAGACTGTGCAACACACGCCTATGGGAACCCCTGTCCCTGTGCTGTTCCTCCCCAGCAAAGCTTGCACTGAGCACACTTTGGTGGTGGTTTGGGACTTGAATCTTGCCAGCTGCAACTCAGCCCAACTCGCAGGGTCCCCTGGAGCCAGGCTGGCATAGGGGCATAGAAGCTCTGCAGGGCCAGATCAGGGCAGTGCCATGCTCATGAATATGCCAGGAGGAGTTCCCCAGGAGGAATCTCCCCATCCGAAGAGTAGCTTTGCTGTGACTGTGTGAGAATGTCCCCATGAAAAAAAACCTCCTTCACATGTGGCTGTGAATGCTGCATGGCTCAGGTGTCTGAAGGTAGTGCAAGCTACTTCCACCTGACAATGCAACGTGCAAGCCAGTGATTCTCAGCCAGGGTGCAGCGACACCCTGGGGTGCCTGGAGATGCTTTCAAGGGTGCTGCAGGGCACTACGCAATGTTAGCACAATAAGGAATGCAAACGTGAATTACAAGATTAACCCAGAGTTTTCAGATAGGAATGCATAGTGCTAAAACGCTGTGACCAGCTGTGGGTTTTTCTGAGTTCATTGCAATGAAAGAATTACTCTATCACTTTTCTGTAGTCAAAAACTAAGTGCAAATGAAGAGCTGGCATTTTCTGAGAGGGGCTTTGAGCCTAAAAAAGGTGGAGAACCATTGCTTTAAGCTGCAAAAGGGCTTGAAATGGATTCAGTGCATCCTTTGAAAACTGGATGGTTCAAGCTGGATGATGGTGTTGCCGTGGACGTAGTCTTTCTGGACTTTAAGAAGGCCTTTGACACTGTCTCTCACCCCGTTCTCATTAATAAGTTGAGTGACTGTGGCATTGATGCCTACACAGTTGGATGGGTCAAAAATTGGCTGATGGGGCGCACCCAGAGAGTGGTGGTGGCTGGGTCATACTCGACCTGGCGGGATGTGAATAGTGGGGTCCCCCAGGGCTCAGTCCTGGGGCCTACACTGTTCAACATCTTCATCAGTGACTTGGACAAGGGGGTGGAAAACACGTTGATCAAGTTTGCTGATGACACCAAGATGTGGGGAGAGGTAGGCACGCTCGAAGGGAGAGAGAGGCTGCAATTAGATTTAGACAGACTACAGAAGTAGGCGGATGGTAACAGGATGGGGCTCACTGTAGACAAATGCAGGGCGCTGCACCTGGGGAGAAGGAATCCACAGCACACATACAAGCTGGGGAGGTCTCTTGTGAGCACAGAGGTGGAAAGGGATCTTGGAGTCATTATCGACTCCAAGATGAACATGAGCCGCCAATGCCAGACCGCAGCCAGCAAAGCCAACCACACCTTGTTGTGCAGCCAAAGATGCATCTCAAGCCGGTCCAGAGAGGTGGTACTTCCCCTCTACGCGACATTGGTCAGGCCACAGTTGGAGTACTGCATCCAGTTCTGGGCACCGCGCTTTAAGAAGGATGTGGCCTGCCTTGAGGGTTCAGAGGAGGACCACCTGCTTGGTTGGAGGGCAGCAGGGCAGGCCCTATGAGGAGAGGCTGAGGGACCTGAACCCGTTCAGCCTCGGCAAACGGAGGCTGAGGGGGGATTTGGTGGCTGCCTACAAACTCATTAGGGGAGATCAAAGGCAAATAGGAAGGGCCCTATTCCCCCCAGCAGCACGTGGGGTGATGAGGAACAGCGGCCAGAAGCTGATGGAGAATAGGTTCAGATTAGAGATTAGGAGGCATTATTTCACTGTTAGGGCGGCTAGGATCTGGAACCAACTTCCTAGGGAAGTGGTCCTTGCTCCTACCTTGGGTAAATTCAAAAAGAGGTTGGATGAACACCTGTCTGGGGTCGTGTGATCTGGCCTGTGGCCGGGGGGTCAGACTAGATGATCTGTTCAGGTCCCTTCTGACCCCAAACTACTATGAAACTACGAAGCTCTGAGCCCCTCACCCTCCCTGGCTTCTCCTTGAGGCTGCTAGTGAAGGGTGGCTTCTGGTATATGGACGTGGCTCCCTGAGACCACCTCCCTTCCAGCGGTGGGGCGGCAGTGACTTGGTCCTTGCTGCTCTGGGCCGGTTCGGGACAGGTTCCTTGGAGATCAAAGGCTCTGTGTGTGTAAGCGCTGCTCCTCCAGAGCCGGCCAGCCCTTCTGCTCCGCTCGTCAGCCCTTTCCCGAGACACTACGTAAGCTCACGACGTGTTCGCTGGACCGTGTTGCGCTGTATGAGGTGTGCTCGTCGTCGGCGACCGCTACAATCCCTCTCCCCAAGAGCCCCCCGGGGAAATGAGCAGGAAAATCCTGCCGTTTAGAAGCAGTTGCTTCCTCACGGCCCTCGGTGCTTCCTGAGCTGAAGGAACTTTATGGCTCCAAAATAACCTCGCTTGCTCACCGCCTGTCACACCATGGCAGCGCAGCTGGAGGAGGGGACAGGAGCTGTGGAAGCGGGGAAGGAGGGAGAGGAGAGCTGGGAGGTGTGGCAAGGCAAACCAGGTGGAGCTGCGTGCAGCTTGGGGCTCATCTGGGCCCCAAGACTTTTCCTGACTCATGAACCTCAAACTTCCCCATGAAGCAAGCGGCTGCCCCTCTCCTGGGGCCCACTCCCTGTCCCTCTCCCCGGGGGCCTGAGACCCTCGCTTCACGTCACCCACTCTACGACTTTCTTTTGGGGTGACACCTAGGAGCCTCCCTCAGCCCCGGCCCTTGGGGGGTGGTTGTCTGGCTTCCTTCCTCTCCTGATCCCCTCAGGGGTGACTAGCTGGCTGGCAGCCTTGTGCACCGAAGCCTGGCGAAGGCTTTTCTTGCAGCATAGTTGGTGACTGCCACAAAGCTGGAGTGCCGTGGGGCAGTGGTTCTCAACCGTTTTTGTACGAGGACCCATTTTTAAACAGTGTGTGGGGCAGGGGGTGGGTGTGTGGGATAGGCGCCCCAAGCAGCCCCTTGCAAGCCGGACGTTTGCCAGCCTGCAGGGGAAAAGCCGTGGTTTCCCGCATTTTTCTTTTTTAAAGGAGAATCCATAGTCAAAGTTTGTTGATCCATTTTTAACGTCGGTCCACAACCCTGTCATATATTCTTGTGACCCACTTTCGGGTCGTGACCCACGGGTAGAGAAACGCTGCTGTGGGGAGTGCAGCGCTGAGTCGCAAGGGAGCAGAGCACATGCAGAGCAGAAGTTGTAGACAGGGCAGGGGCTGGGTGCGATCCAGGCCCCCGATGTCATTCCTGTCATCCCCAGGCTTGTCCCTTGAGACCCTCAGGCTGAAACGTTCCTCCTCACCAAAAGCATTCCTCGCCCTGGCCTCTGTTTACCAGTTGGACTGTTATTGCAAGGTCTGCCTGTATGCATTGGTTTGTTTCTTGTAGGGTCTCTCCTGGATAGCCCCCCCCCCAAGAGAATATGCCAATATTTTGGTTTGCAAAGCAACTCAAGCCCATAGGAAGATCGGGGCGAGGGTATCTGGGGCTGTGGAGCTCGGCAGTGCAGGTGCCTCTGCCCACAGATTTAAACAGAATCAGGGGCAGGCAGAGGCAGGACCCGCTTGCCGAAAGGCCCCGGCAGGGAGAGCTGTTTGCTGAGCATGACAGATGCACCCCCTTAAAGGCTGAGGACAGAAGTGGGGAGCCAGTCAGTGGAAGTGCTGTGATTCCTGCTCTGCCCTCAATTGGGGAGGGGAAAGACGAGGATGAGCAGGGCCTTCCTGGCACCTCAGAGCCACAGCCTGGCCCCTCAGTCTTTCAAAGCAGGCAGCACTGTCCTCATCGAGCTTTCCCTTCTCTCCAGTGCTCTAGGAGCGAGGCTTCCTCCTCATGCAGCGGGCAGAGGCATCCGTAGCTTCCTGCAGAGAGCGGTGGATAATTGAAGAGTCCTCATCTATATTGCATGGCCTCTCGCCTGACTATGGCGGCAGCTGTGATGAAGGATGCCTCTGAGGGGCTTGTACAGAGTATGTGTTGCTGCTGCTTCTCTTTCCGTGCAGGCAGCTCAGCCTCCATCCGTGTTCATGCCTTTCGGCCCCCGCAGCAACACCGTTGCCTTGGATGGCAGCTCCTTCCTGCTGGTGGGGGGGGTCCTCGTGCTTTGGCTGCCTGGTTGCAGCTCAGTGCATCTCCACCAGCAGCTGCCAGGGGAAGTGTGTCCAGGGCTTTGCCACATGCTGGCCTTTGCCCCCCGTAACTGTTTCCTTCCTGGGTGCCAGCTCCACACAGCTCAGCCGCTGCCTCAGCCTGGGTCCTTTGGCTCTGCAGGCAGATGCTTAGTGTCTTCCAGGAGCACTGCAGAGCCCTCAGGCTGTTTGCAGGGGATACAGGCATCTCCAGGCACGTGGGGAGAGGAGCATCCTGCGGGCAGCCGCTAAGATCATCCCCAGCCTGTTGGCCTGGCCACACCTGTGCCTTTGTACATCTCTCTCCATCGCACCCCCACCCCTCCCCCTGCTTCAGGCCCTTATCTCCAAGGCCTTCAAATTTATGCCCCCCCGTGTCTCTCCACCCCTGCCCTGCTTTCCTGTGAGAGTACAATCTCTTTACAGCCCCCAGTGTCCTTGTCTCTTGTTGCATCTTATTTCCAGCTAAGTCACCAAATCGTGGAGGCAGATGCTTTCCTGTTTGTTTGTACAGAGCTGGGACCAGTAGGGCCTTGAGGCTGGTTGTTACTCTAATACAGGCAATAAGTCCATGGGGAGACACTTCTCCAGCAACTGCTTGGGCAGGAAATCTCCCCCTCTGTGCTGCATGGCTCTCCTCGAGGGAGGTCCCCCTCCCTAGAGGGGCTCTGAGGTGTCTGATGCCCTGCACAGCGCTCTGAGCCCCAATGTCTGCATACAGCCCTGAGGCGTGGGATGCCCCATAGCTGTGAGCACCTCACTTTTGCTAACCAACTTGCTCCCCCACCCTGGGAACTGGGTAGTGCCATGATTCCCGTTACAGCACAGAGAGGCTAAGCGATTTCCCCAGGGTTGGGCAGCCAGTCTGTAGCAGAGCTGAGTAGCAAGCCAAATTCTTCTGAGTGCTCCATGAGACTGTCCTTCTCTGCTGGTTTTCCTCTGATGGTGCTGCAGATGCTGATATTTTTAATATCCATCAATGTCCATCTCTGTTCTTTCTCATCCCACGCTGCCTGCCTCGGCCTCCAGTCACAGTGAGTTCTGGGGGTTGCTCAGTCCCTGTCTGACCCCATCCACTTGGAAGGATATCTTCTGCCTTGTATCTGCTACCCAGTACCACATGCCCCTGGGCTTGGACCTAAGGAGCACTTCAAGCCATTGGCAAACGCCCCGTTCCAGCTGTCTGGTGCATTCCCGGGCTTCTCCTTCAGGTCCTTCTTCCTCATTTTGCCCAGGGCTCTCGCCCTTACCAGGGACCAGGGAGGGTGAACTACCTCTTTTCTCTCCAGACTGACAGCCCCTGCGCTGCGAATGCAGCTAGTGGATTTCTGCCTGCTTTCCTGCCAGGGAAAGGTCAGGCCAAGCCCTCGCTCAGATCTGTGCTATTGCTTCTCAGAAGTGACTCTGGCTGGTTCTGCACCAGCAGCACGGCCCACCCAGAACCCGGCCCGGCGCATCAGCTGTTTGAGTCCGGAGAGTTCAGCCCTCCCTTCTGGGTCCAAATGCCAGGAGCTGCTGTACCTAGCTGCCTCAACGTGGGGAACCCTATCTCTGCCCCACAAAGGGAGTTCTCCATCCACATACTGTATGTCCCCTGAATTTCACCCACTTGCAGCCACTCCGTTACTGCAGGGCAGAACGTGGGCTCATCGTGTGGCACTCTTGGATCAGTGCTGCTCTGGGGAATGGGGGGGCATTGTCCCTGGGGTAAGGTTTGGGTCAGTGCTTCCTCAGCCATCTACCTGTCAAGGGTGCTGTAGTTCCAACACTGCTCCTGGATCTGCCAGCCAGGTGGGAAAATGCTGTTGGATGTCAAGTTTTCCCCATGAGAACATTGTAGGACATGCCTTTGCAGACAGGGGTCTGGGAGCATTTTGCCAGGGTACTGAAAGGGCTGGCTGGCTCTTTTCTCCTTCTCTTTGGGTAAGACTGGGAGGCTAGAAAGAAATGTTAAAGAAAAGTGGGAAGAGGGCAAGGGCTCCAGGTCTTTGGATGTGCGCGTTAGGATAGAGGCTGTGAAAATATCAGCGAGAGATAAGGAGGTACCAGGGTCCAAGCCCTGTCCTGATCCCATGCAGGGGAGCTCCAGGTTGAAGCCTGTCTGTATAGTGGAGCAATTGTGTCAGAGCATCATCTCCGACTGTGACTCTGAAAAGTTCCCCTCGTTCTGAGCCGCTTGGTGCCTGGGCCCAGCTCCTCTTAGCACGTCCTCTGATCACACGGGCTGCATTTATTTTGGAATGGCTGTACTTTGCAGCTGGCCCAGTGCTGTGTGTGCACCATGCTATCTAGGGCTCAGTGACAGGAGCCTGAGGGAAGAACTGGTATAAATATATCCAGAGCTGCAGAGCGAGTGGTGCTGAGAACCCAAAAACCTCCTCACCTATGTGCAGAGCACAACTCTCAGGGCATCTGCCTCCAAGTTCTCGATCTGTGAAGGCTCAGACTGAGGGTGGATGGGGGGGAACAATGGACACTGCACTGGCTTTTAGCATGTGTAATAGAGACACTCAAATGAGGGACACTGCATCACAGGGGAGCAGAAGAGATCAGTCTGTCGCTTGCAGGGTTGTGGGGAGGAGGCGAGATCCCTACAGTCAAAGGACGGAGAGATGGGGACACCCCCACAGCTCCCAGCCATTTCCCCACCTCCAGCATAGTGCAGGGCCAAGGTCAATGGAGCCCCAGTCTTGGATGGACATCAGGCCTGATTCTGTAAAATGATTAACTCTCATTGGCTTCTTTTGGAATTATGGCTGTCCTGCAGCTCTGAAAACTATGCCCCAAAACAAAGCATTACCAGGAGCACCCCAGGTGTGCACAGTACCTTATAGACAAAGGAAACACCAGGTCCATGCGCAAAAGGGGCTTCCGTGCAGAGCTAGATTTAACATAGTGAGCAATGAGAATTATCCATATGTAGGAGTCCTTCCTACCACTTTCATCCTTTATGTATATGGTTAAGCAGAGCAGTTCTGCTAGGGAACCTCATGTCCTGAAGCTTCAAGTGGGCACAAACTGAAAATGTTACCGCAAAACATCACAGGCTGGCATCCTACCAGCTTCCAAACAATACACATTAACCCCGGTGGGCTGGCAGTGCCCACAGATGCTCCCAAGCATTGAGGGCACGCATAAGTTTGTCCTTTTCCTCTAGTGGCACTCACAAGCACAAAATGCAGTACCACCACCTGGAAGAAAAATGAAAATGGGTGGACCAGGGCCATCTCTTAGGCCCCATTAGGACCCTGTCATCATAGCCAGGGGTGCCGGAGGAGCTGCTCAGTGTCGTTGGCTGAATGATCCTGTTAAGGAAATTGCTGTATGAATGATTGAAAAGCCTCTGCAATGCTTGGCTCTCATTCCAGCAAGTCAAATGACATTACAACGGGAACTGGGTGGGGAACAGGTTTAGAAAATGAGTTCACTGTTGTTGGAATTTCCCCGGCATTGAAAGGTTTCAGAGTTAGGAGAGGTCCACCACAACAATCCCAGAGCCAACTGCGGCACTGTACGGACATCAGCGAGAAGCAGAGCAAATGAAGTCAGCAGTGATGGGAAACCACAGCAGCAGAAGTCAGTGCAGAAGAAAGCGATCCCACCTCAAACGCAGAGCTGAAAGAGAAACATCTTCCCCATCTCATCCATTACCACATGCTTATTCCAATAACAAATAACTCAGCGAGAGGGAGAAACCCAGATTCAGTTTATATCTTTGTCCAAGTAAATAGGAAAAGACTGCCAAATCTGACTCTATAAAACCCAGGGATCTCATGTGTTGCTCACATGTATTAGGAAAAATAAGAACGAAGAGATTTTTAATGCCCCCCCCCCAGCAGTTGTGGGCACCAGTTCAGTTACCAGGAAAATATTTAGGGCAGCGGGGTCCAACTCAGGGCTCTGGGTCATGGCTCTCCAGAGACAGCAGTTGTTCTGCAGGACAGATTGCAAGCACATGTCCCCAGGATGTTGAAATGGGAGGGTCTCAATCAGACCTGTCTCCCTGAGGAGGAAACAGAGGGTGCTGCCCTCCCAAGCTGTCTCCACAGTCCTCCGCAGCTGCCTACCATTGCTACCCTGCAGCTTCACCAGCAGCTGGGGGTGCCCTGGTCTGGGAGCTGCAGTACCTCTCTAGCATGTCCACTGGTTGCCCTGCTGCAGCTCAGGAGAAGGAGTTGACTAGCTCTGATTTTCTCCATCACCTGATTCCTACCCAGCCCCTGGGAACCCCAAGAGAAACAAGAGAGAGGTCAGCTGAAGACAGAGCCTAGCAAAGACAGGCTTTCTTCCCTCCTGCAGCTATCCAAGCCAGCCCAACAGAGCCATATGAGACTGGCCCAGAAGCTGGCTTCACTTGCACCACTTGGCAAGAGCCCCTTGCATAGCATTCACCAGCTGGACATTAGCAATATGCTCCATTCATCGTTCGTCCCAGGCAGATCCCATGCACCTGGAGATGTGAGTGCACCTTGAGGCTTGAAGTATGCCAGGTGAAGCCCCAGCAGGGGAAGTGTGGCTCACTCCCATTCACTTGGCTCTGAGGGCTATTCTACACTGAAGGGGCTTTTCTGGTAGCTCTCCACTGGTGTTCCCTTGTGAATACACAGCTTATGCTGCTGAGAGGAATTCTTTTGTCAGTGCAGTTCAAACATCCCACTGAATGACACAGGCTAAGCCAGTATCCATGATAATTAAATGTGGGGGATTTGCAGACACTTAACTCCATTGATAAATCATGTGCTTTCCACAGTCCTAATGGATGTAACGATGTCTGCAAAACGTTGCAGTCAACACCCAGCTTCAGGGACATCTAAGACATGGAGAAGGGCAGAGAGCTTGTCCCACAGAGTTGGCTATGGCCCCTTTTGTCTTTTGGAAGAAATATGTTGGTCTCTCAGGTTGAAAAGGCCAGGCTCCACTGCATTAGAGGGTTATTTTGATGTAGCAGCTGTATTATGCTATTTGTCCCTGTAATTTTAATGTACAGCAAGGTGAGACATCCATGGCAAAATAATCTTGCCTTAAGCTTTTGCCTATGTTCGCTTGCCAAATTTCCAGTCACATGGGAGCTCTTTAATGCCATGTAAATATTCCCCAGCAAAATCCTAAGGAATGTCCTTTGCCGCAGGGTGGGCCTGGGCGGTGACAAATAGTCACGTTGCTTTTACAAATGTGGGGGTTGCTTTGGGTGCGATTGGGTGAGTGGGTTTACGAGACTCTAGGTGGAGTGCGGTGGTGGGCAGGGTTTTCTTTCCTTCCTGAGTGGACAAGAGAGTTTGCAGAAGCTGCGCTGGTGAGCGGTCGTGGGCAGGACCGCTGGGGTTTGCATGTTCTCTCCAAGCCCTCTCTGCTGTGGTGCATGTATTAAACCTACTGCTTCAGGGCTAAATTTGATCTTTAAGTAACCCATTCAGTGTTAGGTTACCTCATGTCTGCCAACTGCTGGATCATTATCCCTTTCTGTGAAGGCTTTGTAACTAGCCATTGTCAAGGGCAGGATTTTGGACCGAGTGGGCCTCAGGTCTGACCCAGTTTGGCCACTCCTGTGCTCCAGCGTATGCCATAAATGCACGACTGCTGGGTTAAACGTTTCTCTGTCTTTCCCACAAGTTTAGATTGGCTTGGGGAGGGGAAACACACCATCTAGCTCCAAATATGCTGTGTTCCACACTAATGTAAGGCAAGCATCTATTAAACAGAGCAGCCTCTTTATGTATAGCTTCACATCCATGCAAGAGCATGCAAGAAGAAGTCTGTCCTTCATTGCAGCAGGCAGCTTGCTTTCTGGATGAGTTTGCCGTGCTCTGCTTTACGTTCTTAAGTGTGCCTCTTTGGGCCCTATGACCAGCGCCCAGCACCTCTCCATAACAGCAGCGGACACAAGATGACAGCTGAGGTGCTTTGGTGAGGAATGGCCTGATCGACTCTTTTTTTTTTTCCCCCCATGACATACTGAAAATTCAAAACCTGCATGAACTAAATTGGCGAGAGAAATGTTGTGTGAAATTCCAGCCATCCCTCATAAACGCTAATTAATTAAGCTTCAGCACTCCGCCCTTCCCTCTGTGAGATGCATAGGTAAGAATTATTATCAGATTTCACGAGGGAAGCCAGGCGCAGGGAAGTCAAATGGCATGTCCAACGGCGCCCAGCAGGCACGTGGCAGAGCTGGGAGCCGCATATTGTGGAGTTCCCAAGTCTTAGCGGCAGGTCTCCACTGCAATCAGGAGATTAAATGTTTCCACACTCATCTTGGGGGGGCCTGTTCTTGGTTGTCTGAAGAGAACTAGGTAGACACAGATGGTGCAAGGTCTTCCCCCGGTTTCCAGCAAAAGGAAAGGAAACAGATGGGCAAGAGAGATGAAAGGAAATGTCAAAGCAGACGGTTTTATTGCCTACTTTTCCTGATGAAATGCACATTTGGGAAACACAGTTGAGCTAAAATATGTCCCTAATGTTGATCTGACACCTGAGAAGAGTTGGGCGAAAGATTTTCGGCAACCCACAAATCCACCAAAAAGTATAGCTTTGCAAGGGCTGAAAACTGTTCATGGACTTGTGTCCAATTCAATGAACAATGTTGGCCAACACAAACAAAAGAAGGAAAAAAGAAGACATACTCAGTGGGAATGCTGAGACCCTTCGTTTTGGCACTTTTGAACCCAAACGTTCTCACTTGTCCTTTCAAACTGTTGCCTTTGTTTTGAGATTGACCTAAAAGGAGTTAAATATCCTGGAAATGAAACATTTTGTGTCGACCTGAAACAAGGGCTTTTTTATTTTTAAAGTTTGCTCACCGAACCAAGAAATCCATTTTTTGCAGGGCTCTACACATGAGCAGCCGCTGCTCTTGCCCCAGGGATGTTGTTTGTTCATCAAGGGGAGATTAGGTGGGCATGAGGAACCAGAGGGGAGGTGCTCGTGGACCGTCTGTCTCTGCTGAGATGTGGATGCCGCCGTGACGAAGCGGGAGAGCTCCCTGCAGATTCCAAGCAGTTACCAATGAATTAGGGGAGAAAAATGCTGTTTCTATACTACACTAAAAAACACAGTTTGGTCTTATTAAAAAAAATCTGCTTTCACCTGCTACTAATTTTCCTCTTGGTTACAAAGCCCTTGTTTGTTTGTTTGCTTGTTCATTTGAACAAAGAGGGAAAAGGAGCTGTTAGGAGCTATTTCTGGAGCACAAATGATGGCACGTACCTCACTGGAAAGGCAAGTCGGCTAATGAACAGGGACCAACCAGGACAAAATTGCAACAACACAATCCTGTCTGATTCTCATCAGGACGGTGGCAATAAGCTGCAGGCTCTTTGTCACTGGCAGCAGTTGGCGTGGGCATTGCTGCACCAGCATATGCTATCTCCTGGAGGGAACAGGACTAGATGCCTAATGGGGAGAGGAAGATTCAGTCCCACTATGTCTTTCAGTTGCCTTTTGGATGCAGATTCCCTCTCCATCCTGAATGCTCCATTTTGTCCCTCCCACCCTTCTTCTCCATACATAAAACACCCTCCTCAAACTCACCTGGTGACCACCTCCCTCTCCCCAATGTGACCCTTCCTAAAATTCACCCCTGCAACATAGCTGGCACCGAGCAAGCTGTATATCCATAAATAAAACCACTGAGAGTCCTCACGGGTCTGTGAATACAGGTCCAAACCTGCTGGCACCAAAGTCAAAGCTCTGGCCTGCGTGGGTACCTGTGTCCTGCTATGCTTGGCACCTTGTTTTGCTTTCTAACTCGGTTTTGCCTAGTCACAGGTTGGCACCATGCAGAATCGAAGTGTTTTGGGTCTCGGGCAGCTACCTCAGAGGCTCCTTCAGTGCCTCCCTGGTGAGGGCAGCGCCGGTGTCTGCCGAACACTGAGCACACCAAGGAATAAACAAACATTAGCGCTCATCATTGCCATCATCATTGCCTCTCATTTCATGCTTAAAGTGAGCTCTGAAAACAGAGCCCCAAGTGACCCCAAGCAAGTGCTGCAGAATCCCCGTTCCTATAGAAACACATGTGACAGCCACATGCACAGAGACCCACTGCAGATGATTCCCAGCCTCAAGCAAAGGCACAATTAGTGCACACCAAGAGCAATTAGCAAGGGCCATGGTGGCCCTGCCACAGCCTGTGATAGTCAATAAGCTGCCCGTCTTTATCCTACTCTGCAGAAGGCCCCTTGGTGCCCTTGGTTGGACTAGACAGAGCCCCATCTCCCAAGCCAGCCAGTGCTGCTCCGCCACCCAAACAGCTCAGGCTTCCTTCCTTCCTCCCCTTCTCTTTTACAGCACCAGAACTGCCCATGACCTCATTTTATAGCAGTCGCCTTCATTAGCTGCCTGCTGTACGTTGCCATAAAGTGAGGTAATAAGCAGAGAGCGGTGCCATTAAAACGCTCCCTGGAAAACAAACTTGGAAGCCTTCAGTTCAAGATGTTTCGAAGGGGCTGTTTCATTTGGTCTCCAAGCTGTTTTGAGGCTTCTGAGCACAGCCGAGGGGAGGGCCAAAGCCAGCGGAAACGTCGACCACAGCACATGTTAGCAAGTGCATGTTGTGGGAATATTTTATATCGCACGCTCATTGAGTGGCCTGGAGAGGGGGAAGTCTCCTCTTCCATAAGGCCTGGGCAGCATCAGCAGGTGGCCAAAGGCTGCCAGCAGGAGGAGAGGTCATCCCACCCAGCCCCAAACCTGCTACCTGGGGGCTTTAAAGGTCCTGAAACATTGAGCCTCTCTGCTAATGGGACAGTGCAAACATCTTCAGGGGGCAACAAGGGGCATCTTTAAGTGGTCCCAGGGTTGCATTTAGGCCTGCCCAAAATATTTTTCTGGTAACTGGACTGGTGCCCACAACTGCTGGGGGGGGGGGGCGGGGGGGGCATTAAAAATCTCTTCGTTCTTATTTTTCCTAATACATGTGAGCAACACTTGAGATCCCTTGGTTTGGGTGGCCTTATGAGTCTGGCACCCAAATATGTCTCCCCTCTGCCTTAATCCCTTCCCTCCCACAGGATCCCATTTGCCACCCGCTTCACACCTCTCTCACAGTATCCGCACACTGCAGCAGAGTGTGCTTGCTGGCTACAGGGCTGGGTATTACAGGCATCAAGACATCCTGACCTACAGGAAAAACCCTACTTGAGGGACCTGAATCTCTTCATCTCTACAAACTCATTGTGGGGTGGGGCGGGCAAAAGGAAATAGGGGATATGGTGTTTACCAGGGCATCCATTGGGGTAACTAGAAACAATGGCCACAAACTGAAGAAGAGAAAATTAAATTGGACATCAGGAAAAAATTCTCTACAGTGAGGGTTGCCAAAATATGGAATACGCTTCCAAGGGAGGTGATGCTATCCCCTTCCTTGGAGGTATTTAAGAGGAGATTGGACAAACACCTGGCTGGGGTTATCTGACCCCAGCACTCCTTCCTGCCCAGGGCAGGGAGTCAGACTCGATGATCTAATAGGTCCATTTCGACCATAAAATCTATGAAATCTATAAGTATACAGTGCCTCCTACCTAGGGGACACTGCTGCGGGGAGGGGAATGTGTATCTGTTAGTAAGGCGATGGCTGCTGTCTGGGGTGTACAGTAGGTGTATGTCATTGTGTCTGTGAGGCTGCCTGTTCTGGGTGGCACATGTTGGCACGTGTATGAAGTTGTAGCATGTGTATGTTGAGATATGAATTAGCATCGAGGGGTTTCAAGGCAGGAATTTGGAAATTATAGTGTGTACATGGCATGGGATTCATGCCCAAGGGGGTGGAAGGAGTAGATAGGAGCTGCGAGGTGTCTGTGTTGTAATCTGGGTGCTGTGAGGTTCCTGCCTGGATAGTGATTGTGCACGAATGGTGTGTTTGTCTGGCTGTGGTAAACACACGTGCACGTAGCAGTGAGGGCAGGCGGTGTGTGGTACAGATGTGTGGCTGGATCTGCAAGAAACAAGCAGATTAGTAAATGAGCTGCTATATTTAACTGTGCCTCATTCTGCTGGCCACTTCTGCCCCGAGACGCGCTGCAGAGCGGAGCACGCGAGGAGCTGTCTCATATTATTATGACAAGTAATTAGGGTGATGTGAGATGCTCAAAAATTACTTTATTAGGCAAAGGCGGCCTATAAACCCCCTGGAACAAACAGGCCTGTTAAACATCTCCAGATTGTGTGTGAAGACAGCCTTCCTCCCTCCCAGCACACCTTGGCTGCAGAAGAAAGAGGCTTCTGGGTCCAGCTGCTGCCGGCACAGTTTTAACAGCAACTCAGACTGAGCAAGCAACAAGCAAACAGCTCCTGGCTCCAAAGCCAACTGATCCAGCCAGTGAACCATGCAACTTGCTCCCAGTCTCCTCCTTTCTCTCACTGTAATAGGCTGCGATGCCTGTGGGTGGCGGCGAAATGGCAGGGGATGCGCTTGCCATGGGGTGCAAAGAGATGGACGATGTGAGCACCAAGGGGAAGGGAGGTTTCAGGACATGTGAGTGCCAGGAAAGGGGGACTGAGTGGCACCAGAGGGAGACCTACATGCTGGTGACCACCTCCCTGTCCTCAGTGTGACCCTTCCTAAAATTCACCCCTGCAACA